>NW_022436943.1:20719105-20945283 GCF_009761245.1 Sapajus apella | reverse complement strand
AGGAAGGAAGGAAGGAAGGAAGGAAGGAAGGAAGGAAGGAAGGAAGGGAAAGAAAGAAGGAAAGAAAGAAGGAAAGAAGGAAGGAAGGAAGGAAGGGAAGGAAGGGAAGGAAGGGAAGGAAGGAAGGAAGGAAGGAAGGAAGGAAGGAAGGAAGGAAGGAAGGAAGGAAGGAAAGAAAGAAAGAAAGAAAGAAAGAAAGAAAGAAAGAAAGAAAGAAAGAAAGAAAGAAAGAAAGAGAAAAAGAAAGA
This sequence comes from Sapajus apella, assembly GCF_009761245.1. Classification (NCBI taxonomy): domain Eukaryota; kingdom Metazoa; phylum Chordata; class Mammalia; order Primates; family Cebidae; genus Sapajus; species Sapajus apella. The sequence continues at coordinate 20,945,035 of NW_022436943.1, read as the reverse complement.
AAGAAAGAAAGAAAGAAAGAAAGAAAGAAAGAAAGAAAGAAAGAAAAAGAAAGAAAGAGAAAAAGAAAGAAAGAAAAAAAGAAAGAAAGCAAGCAGGCAAGCAAGCAAGCAAGCTGTCTGGTTTCTTTATGAACTGGAGAAACCCAGTTTTTATAGAATGGCACATACCACACACCACACCACACCACACCAACATAACACACACTCACTTGGTTTTATTTCACATTGCAAATATAACATGGTATCATAATTATGGAAATGTATTATTTTCCAAACAAGTGTGAATATATCATTATCCAAGAAAATATAATAGAAAACATATTGTCCAGGGACACTTATTTTTAAAAAATTACAGTGATCATGGAAGAGAGTTCAAGTCAATGAAAAAGAGAAAGAACATTTCCCTCTTGGCTTCATACTTAAATATATTAATCTTATTTCATCAAACCCAAGGCATAGAAAACTGAAAATTTAGCTCTGTTTTTACATTTTACTCCTAGTATAACGCCTCCCAACACAGTCCTCCCTACTCTGCTTCTCCAGATCTAAATCCTGCCCATTTTTCAAAATACAGCTTATATCCTGCCTCTTGCAAAGCATTCCCTAACTGTTTCATCTGGAAGCAATCTTTCCTTCTATTAAACATCCACAGGACTTATTTTCTATACCACTCATTTAGCACTTATTATTTACTGACTGCTGGAGATGTAATGCTTTCAGAATTGTTGAAGCCATAATAGAGATTTTTAGCCTTTATTGAACACAAAGTTTTATTTTTAAAATAAACCTATGTTTCTTATGTTTTTTATGTATCTAAAATTTAGTTAGATTATCATCTATGTCAGCATAGCTAAAAGGAAACATGTAACACTTATTGTATGCCAGATATTGTTTTGAGGACCTTAGAAATATTAACACTCTTACTACTTTATGAAAATTATTAATAGAAGTTTTATATACATAGTAATAGCAGATGCATATATAAATATGTATTTTTTGTGTGTAACATATATATATACACACACATGTGCATATATGTGCATTTTTATATAAACTTACTTTGCTCATATAAATATCCTGAATAATTGAAGTACAACAATATTTATTCAGGTTTTTAATAAAAAACTTTAATACATTTTTAATAATTACAGATTTATTATTATTTATTATGGCTTTATTATCTTACTATTAATACTTTGTGAATATTAAAATAATAGAAGTTTTATATATATAGTAATAGCAGATGCATATTTAAATATGTATTTTTTGTGTGCACTATATATATACACACACACACACGTGCATATATATGCATTTTTTTTTTTTTTTTTTTTTGAGACGGAGTTTCGCTCTTGTTGCCGAGGCTGGAGTGCGATGGCGCGATCTCGGCTCACTGCAACCTCCGCCTCCTGGGTTCAGGCAATTCTCCTGCCTCAGCCTCCTGAGTAGCTGGGTTTACAGGCATGCGCCACCATGCCCAGTTGATTTTTTGTATTTTTAGTAGAGACGGGGTTTCACTATGTTGACCAGGATGGTCTCGATCCCTTGACCTCGTGATCCACCCGCCTCGGCCTCCCAAAGTGCTGGGATTACAGGCGTGAGCCACCGCGCCCGGCTATATATGCATTTTTATATAAACTTACTTTGCTCATATAAATATCCTGGAGAATTGAAGTACAACAATATTTATTGAGGTTTTTAATTTAAAAAATACATTTTTATTATTTATTATAGTTTTATTATCGTTTACTATAGATTTATTATTAAATTTATGCTATTATTTCACTTTTGTAACAGATAATAATAAAGACTGCTAAACAAGAAGAAACCCAGAATATCTCAGCACTTTAGATCTTTGAGGAAGATAAATTTAAGAACAAAATATTTCATATACTTTGTGTCACACAAAATTAGATTTTATGTCTCTGAACTTAGAAAGTGCTTCTCTTTATTTAGCAAACATATGTTGGCTTTACTTTTCTAAGGAAAAAAACGTGGACAAAAATAAAACCTGAACAAAAAATGCTCAAAAATAATCTGGAAGTCCTAGATTTTAGTCTAGCATCACCTTCAAACAGATATAAGTGGCTAACTTCTTTCTTCTGTGGTTTCTTCCTCTAGAGATGAGCACCAATTTTATTAATAATATTAAAGTATTACAGTTTCAAATTTCAAAATCTATGTCATGATTTTGCCCACAATGAATGAAAACCTACTCAAGTGAATTTTTAGAACTATATCATCAATTTTTTTAAAATTATGTAACTTAATTTTAAAGAAATACAGGAAAAACTTTCCATTTCCAGAAGCTGATAAAAAGTGATTATAATAAAATTACAGGACTCATATCTATATCTATATTAGCCTTTTATAGGTTTAGAAATTTCATGAATTGGTGTCATTATTATAAGTGTGCTGAAGACTGTGGAAATGATTTAAAGCAGATGAGCAGAAAAAGGTCATTCAAAGTCCCTGCCTCTGTGCTGGGTGGATCCTTGGAAAATTTTCCACATATTCTGGACAAATAAATAGTTCACCTTTTTTCCATGTGCTTTTTTAATGTCTAGTTTTAAGTGTATTGCTTGCTCCACAATTCAGTCAAATGCAATCACATTTCTATCACTGTTAATTCATGCTTATGAATTGTGTCTCCAACATTTCCTTTAAAAAGGCTTTGAATTTGAAATATATTTGTTAAAAAATAAATAAATAAAACATGTAATGAAATGAATGGATGGCAAGAGCATAGCTCAATGCCTGTACCAAAAGTCAGCAGAAAAAGTCCACTGCAAAGAAGGCTTCAAGCTCTTCTTTTAAACATTTCTTATTAAAATAACAGAGCTTAAAAGAGGAATCTCATTTTTATCTCCGTTTGTAAACATTCTCTTTGTTGTGTTACTTTACTATCAGCTGAAAGTATGGATTATTTCCAGTGAAAGAAAAACTCAGAGTGAGGATCTAGGCTGGTGAGCACTCTTAAGAATCCATGCATGTATGTATGTATGTATGTATGTATCTATCTATCTATCTATCTATCTATGTACGTTTCATCTATCTATACATCCATCCATCCATTCATCCATCTGGGCCTGTCTGGTTGTCCAGCAAGTTGGTTCCACTAAGAATTGCTTTTTAAAGAGAATGCCAGTAAGCCTCATGGATATGGTCATTTAAAGGCTAACCAACACAACCCCCCCCAAAAAAAATATTCAAGACATTGAGGCAGAAAGCCCATCTTTTAGCCACTCAGTCACTGTACTCAATTGAGAAGGAATTTCCTTTGGCTGGGTGCTGTGGCTCATGCCTGTAATCCCAGCACTTTGGGAGGCCCAGCTGGGCAGATCACAAGGTCGGGAGTTCAAGACCAGCCTGACGAACATGGTAAAACACTGTCTCTACTAAAAATAAAAAATTTAGCTGGGCGTGGTGGCATGTGCCTATAATCCCAGCTATTCAGGAGGCTGAGGCAGGAGAATTGCTTGAACCCAGGAGACAGAGGTTCCAGTGAGCCAAGATCAATCATGCCATTGCACTCCAGCCTGGGAGACAGAGCAAGTCTCCATCAAAAAAAAAAAAAAAAAGGAAATAAAGAAAGTTGAGGGACAAACCTCAACTATGCCTCAACCTTGGGGTTGGGAAGTGGGTGGAGGTTTTACAAATCATAGCTCATATGTCTGCATAAGCCGTTTGTTGAGTGAAATAAAACATATCTTAAAATTGTAGGCAACTGTACCCTTTAGCCTAAACTCAAGTATCTGAAACATCATAAGGGAGACAGAATATATAAATTGACAAACCCAAGATTTAATAATAAGCCAAGAGGAAAGAACCATTCTGTTTTTCACAAATTTTAGCAATGGATTCTCTCTTTACTGTGGGGATGCAAGAATGCAAAAAAGAAGAACAAGGCCCATTTCATAAAGGCAGGGAATATTACCTGAGTAAGCCGCCTGGGTCATTGGAGAAGCAAGAAAGGACCTTACCTTGCTGCTGGTCATAGGCAGTAGAGACATGCTGTGGATGTGAGGTAGAAGATAACAGGAATGTACACAAACATGAGATGGTCCAGGCTAGAAAGTACAGAGGAGAAAGTGTGTTATGAATTATTTTGATGATTTTTGTACCAACCCAAAAGATTAAGATAACTGAAGAAACAGTAAACAGAAATTTTTATATTCCATAGATTGATGAAGTCAAGTCGCAGGTTATAAAAGCTGAGTAAACAAACATAATTTACTTAACTTAAAAATGTGTTTTGTTTTACATTTACGAGGCCAAAAACCCATAATACACTATTTCAAGTTTTTTCTTGGTCAAAAGTTATCTTGTACTATTTTATGTACTAATATTTAAGGCCTTCAAATTGTTACTGACTTATTGTTAATCATTTTTAGAAGCACTCACCTTTTCTCACTGGAACTAGTTTACATCTATCTTTGAAGAAAAAAGGAACACATCTTATATCTATTTGATTCCTTTGCAATGTGTAACAAAAACCTAGTACAGACATTTGATATATTGAAGTTCATACATAGTGGGATGTTTATTTGAACTCACACATTATATCTTGTCTATCAATTAAAAATACAACATCCATTAATATTAAGTAAGATTTATTATGGTGCCACATTATATTCTAAATTTCTACTCTACAATAAGTTAGAAAATGAATGAGGTATCACTTCAAAAAGCTTTTGTTTCTATATGTTACATATTTCCTTTTATGGGAGTCTTATTAACCATCTGCTAATCCTATGCTTTTCAAAGCTATTCAAACACAAGTTCATGGTTATGATTAAATTATTTTATCAGCACCTTTTTTCTTACTGCAACAGAAAACATAATTTAGGAGAAAGGATACCAGGGAAGTGACTAAATAATTTGAGAAAAAGTCTACAGCAAGTGTCTTGTGTATAAAAAAGTGAACTGTAATCATCCATATTAGGGAGGATATCCCCAAAACTGTACCAACATCCCCATCACTTTCTTTATTTGAAAGGTTTTCTAATTCAGCTATTTTTTGCTTATTGTATTTATTTTTGTTACACTTTGGTGAGTAAACTGCAATTCAAAAAAGAATTATTTCCTGCCCTTTGGTGCCATCATGAGGCCAGAATAACAAAGTACTAAGAAAAGTAGATCTCCAGGGGAACCAAGGTTTTGATATTTTTCTTTAGGACAACCCAAGGTTTTGATATTTTCTTTTCATTCCAGATGTAATTATTCAGAGAACGATAGTTTATTTCAACAATATAATTACCTTTACCATAACTGAAACCCTACAAACTACAAATCATAGCTCATATATCTACAAGGGTAACTCAGTGAGTGGAATAAAATGTACTTAAAAGTTGTAGCCAACTGTGAAATTCTAGTTTTGTGAATTTGGAATTAATAAAATATTTATGTTTTGGTATTACATAACCATATACTAAAGCTTTTAGAACCAAAACTTCTTAAAGTACTTTAAATCAATCATAGCAATATTTTAGCTTTATGTATTTATTTAATGTATTTACACTGCGGTGTTGTAGAACAGCATAAAGACAGTATATTATCTGAGATGCCTCAAAACACAATGTTACAATATAATAATAAAAGAATATGCTATTTTGTAAGCAAAAGAAATGACAATAGGAAGAATACTGCAAATCGATGCATTAGAAAGAATGGCTAATGAATATCCAAAGACTTTCTACCCAAACAAAATCAAAGTAGTAGAATAAATCAAATGATTCAGTATTTAAAATATTACTTCAAAGTCCACCTAAAAGTTACAAAAATGTTTTATTAAAACTCTCAACCAAATATATCTTGTTCTGCTTTCTCTGTTATATCTGTATTGTTTGGATGTTCAAATAACATGCATTCTCAGCTTTATTTTACAAGTATATCAACAGAGTTACAAAAAGTTCATTAGACATCTACTTTTTCAGTCCACATCATTTTTTTTCTGAATTGTTCAAGTTTTGTCATGTGATGAAAATGTGATATTTCCATGATGTCTCATAATGCCTTAATCTGATTTTTTCCTACTCACTCTCAAAATTCTGTTCACTTTTCTCTCATTTTGCCTTCATTACATTTAGAAATTAAAGAGCCTTACAAATTTTATCCATACAATATGGGCTGTCTCTGAAAGATGGAAAGTTTCATCAGACATATGTCTTACTTCCTTCAGTTTTTCTTATTTACTGGAAAAGCCACAGGCAGAGGAAAATATAAAACTGCTGAACTGGTTTTTATCTGCTTTTGTTCTTACAGTATTCTCTTCTCATTTTATTTACCTAGCACCTCTATACAATATAACCATATATTCATAATTACCAAACACATGAACACCATCATCAAATTTAGTTGTAGTAAAAGTAGCCTCAATTGCTTTCTTTTCCTTTTTTTTTTTTTTTTTTAATCTCAGATAGACCTTATACATGGATGTAATTTGTTCTCATTTAATATCAGTCATGATCTCTTTTTGTGACCTGGCCTCCAGCATTCTTTCAATAGAATCACAGTGGTAATCTCAGCTTGGCTTTAGGCATATGCTGCCCTCATTTGGCCCCTGTAACACTCTTCAAGACAGATTTATTATGGCTAACATTTATCCCACAGATGAACAAAAGTTATGTGTCCCTCAACTGTAATGGTATTAAAGGCTCCTATCACCAATGGGAGTTATCAAAGAGAGATGGTTTCTGCCCTAATAAAATGTTCACAGACCTCCCACTCCCAGTCTGAGACTAACACTTATCATGGAAGCTTGGGAGCCATCGTTCACTGGAGATGAAAGGGAGCTCTCTGGTCACCTGTGACCTCCTTCTGGCAGGACAAGACAATTCCTATGTCATTTACTATATAATGTTCAAGTATTTAAATTCCATCTTATAATTATATTTGTCGCACATACTGACATCTCTTTCCATTCCAATGACATAATAGCTTGCTTTTACTTCATTGTATTAGGCTTCTTCAGAGAAATAGAAATAGAAATATATATATATATATACACACACACACACACACATATATATATATACATATACACACACTATTTGAATAGATTTAAATATACTCTATATGTTAAGTAACATATGCTATTTGAATTCACATAAATGTATATATATATTCATATATACATACATATATATATATATATGTTGCTAAACCACAATATTTTCTGAGAAATGAATTGTCAGACAATTTCATTGTCAGGTGAATGTCACAGAGTACAATTCCACAAACCTAGATGGTTTTGTCTACTACACACCTAGGCTATATGGTACTGCCTATTGCTCCAAGATTACAGATGTGTACAGCATGAATACTGCCGGTAATTATAACACCATTGTATTTATGTGCCTAAATATATCTAAACTAAAAAGGTACAGTAAATACACAGCATAAAATATTTTTCCATGGTGCATCTGCATAAGATGCTTGCCATGAACAAAGCTTATGCCTACAGGAATAGAAATTCCTATGAGTGAGTCTGTGAGTGGTGGGTGAATGACCTGAAGGCCTAGGATATTACTATACAACACTGTAGACTTAAAAAGCACTGCATCCTTAGGATACACTAAATGTAAAAAAAAAATCTTCATTAATAAATTAACCTTTTATAGCACTTTTTAAATTTATAAGCCTTTTAATATTTTAAGTTTTGACTTTTTAAAAATAACGCAAATCATAAACACATTGGTATAGCTGGACAAAAACATTTTCCTTCTTTACATCCTTTCTCTATAAGTTTTTATCTGTTTTTAATTACTTTATTTTTTCTTTTACTTTTGAAACTTTTGTTTGAAAGCTACCACACAAATACACATATCAGCCTAGGCCTACCTACACAGGGTAAGAATCATCAGTATCACTGTCTTCCACCTTCACATCTTGTCCCACTGAAAGATCTTTGGGGGCAATGACACAAAATATTTCTTATGAAAATAAGGCCTTCTTCTGGAATATCTCCTGAAGAACCTGCCTGAGGCTGTTTTACAAATAACTTATTTTAATAAGCCGAAGGAGTAAGTGCTAAATGTATATAGTATAGTAATTGTCCATTCACGTCCTTAGCCCACTTTTCCATGGGATTGTTTGGTTTTTCTTCCTCATTTGTTTGAGTTCCTTGTAGATTCTGGATATTAGCCCTTTCCTGGATGCATAGATAGTGAAGACTTTCTCCCACTCTGTGGGTTGTCTATTTACATTGCTGACTGTTCTTTTGCTGTACAGAAGGGCTTTCATTTAATTAAGTCCCACCTATTTGTTTTGGTTTCTGTTGCAACAGAAGATGTTATCTTCTAGAATTTTCCTTTTGGGTTCTTGGTCATGAAGTCTTTGCTTAAGCCAACGTCTAGAAGAGTTTTTCCGATGTTATCTTCTAGAGTTTTTACACTTTCAGGTCTTATATTTAAGTCCTGGATCCATCTTGAGTTAATTTTTGTAGGGGATGAGAGATGAGTATCCAGTTTTATTGTCCTACATGTGGCTTGCCAACTATGCCAGCACCATTAGTTGAATAAGGTGTCTTTTCCCCACTTTGTGTTTTGGTTTGCTTTGATGAAGATCAATTGGCTGTAAGTATTTGGGTTTATTTCTGGGTTCTCTATTCTTTTCCATTGGTCTGTGTGCCTATTTGTATATCAGTACCTTGCTGTTTTTGTGACTATGGCCTTGTAGTACAGTTTGAAGTTGGGTAATGTGATGCCTCCAGATTTGTTCTTTTTCCTTTTTGTTGTTCTTTTTCCTACTGCAAGACTATGGCCTTGTAGTACAGTTTGAAGTTGGGTAATGTGATGCCTCCAGATTTGTTCTTTTTCCTTAGCCTTGCTTTGGCTATGCGGGTTCTTTTTTGGTTGCACATGAATTTTAGAATTGTTTTTTTCTAGTTCTGTGAATGATGGTGGCATTTCAATGGAAATTGCATTCAATTTATAGATTTTTTTAGCAGTATAGTCATTTTCACAATACTGATTCTACCCATCCATGAGCATAGGATGTGTTTCTATTTGTTTGTGTCATCTATGATTTTTTTCAGCAGTGTTTTGTATTTTTCCTCGCAGAGATCTTTTACCCCCTTGGTTAGGTAGATTCCTAAGTATTTTATTTGCAAATGGCCAACAAATATATGAAAAAATGCTCAACATGACTAATGATCAGAGAAATGCAAATCAAAACCACAAGGCAATACCAACTTACTCCTGCAAAAATAGCCATAATCAAAACCTTAAAAAATAATAGATGTTGGAGTGGATGTAGTAAAAAGGGAACACTTCTACACTGCTGGTGGAAATATAAACTAGCACCATCACTATGGAAAACAGTGTGAACATTCCTTAAAGAACTAAAAGTAGAACTACCATTTGATCCAGCAATCTCACTACTGGGTATCTACTCAGAGGAAAAGGAGTCATTATCCAAAAAAGATACTTGCACACACATGTTTATAGCAGCACAATTTGCAATTGCAAAAATATGGAAGCAGCCCAAATGCCCATCAATCGACGAGTGGATAAAGAAATTGTGACACACACACACACATATATGTGCATATATATATATATATATATATATATATGAAATACCACTCAGCCATAAAAAGGAACAAATTAATGGCATTTACAGCCACCTGGATAAAACTGGAGATTATTACTGTAAGCGAAGTAACTCAAAAATGGAAAACTAAACATGATATGTTCTTATTCATAAGTGGAAGCTCAACTATGACGATGCAAAAGAATAAGAATGATACCGTAAACTTTGGAAACTCGGGGGAAAGGATGGAAGGGGGTGAGGGATAAAAGACTACAAGCCGGATTCAGTATATACTGCTCGGGTGATAGGTGCACCAAAATTTCAATCACCACTAAAGAACTTACTCATGTAACCAAATACCATCTGTTCCCCAAAAGCCTATGGAAATAAAAAAATTAAGTAAAAAAAAAAAGAGAATAAATAGAATTATCCTGATACAAAGTAAAACATTCATAGAGGACATTATAGGCAAATGTATAGAGTTTTCATCTTCTGAAAAGACCACTTGCAATTTTACACCAAAATTTATTTTCTTAATTTGTCTCGTATTATAGAAACATCTACTTAGAGATTTTTGAACTTATGATCATATAATACACTCCAACATGCTTTCATGATGATATGTTGGTTTAAAATGTTCTAGCAAGAATCAAAACATATAAAATGAAATTTAACATTAACATTTCTGATTTTGAAGAAATCAGAAGTGGTGCTTCAGTAATTAAGGATTCAAATAAAAAAATAAATGTATAGAATGGTAAATATATAGTAGACCAGTAACACTGTCATTTTTTTGTCATTATCAAGTATGATGTACTGTATGTAATTGTATGCACTATACTTTTATACCACTGGCAACACAGCGGGTTTGTTTACATCAGCATCACCACAAACAAATGAGCAATGCATTGCACCACCATGTTCTGATGCATACAACATCATTAGTCAATAGGAATTTTTCAGATTCATTATATTCTTATGAGACCATTGTCTGGCAAAAAAAATCCCATGATTTGCTGTGCAAGCTAGAGAACCAGTAAAGTCAGTAGTATAATTCGGTCTGAGTCGGAAGGCCTGAGCACCAGGAGAGCTAACGGTGTTAAGTCCCAGTCTGAATTCAAAGTCCTGTTAACCAAGAGCACTGATGTCCAAGGGCCGAAAAAGATGGGTATCCCAGCTCAAGAAGAGAGAGCAAATTTGTTCTTCCTGTGTGTTTTTGTTCAATTTGAACCCTCAACAGATTAGATAATGAGGGCTATTATCTTTATTCAGTCTACGAATTCAAATGCTAATCTCTTCTAGAAACATTCTCACAGACACACCCAGAAATAATGCTTTATTGGATATCTGGATGCTTCTTAGCCCAGTCAATTGACATAAAATTAACCATCACATTCATTATGTAGGTTGAGGAAGAAAAGAAAATTTAGGAGACAACTGAGTATCTGATTCAATTGAAAACTAAGAATATAATTCGATTTTAAAAGAAATTATTTAATGCATACATTTGTTACACAGATTACAGAAGGGAACAGGGAAGAAACTGAGAGATTATAAACAGCAGGGAGGCATTACTAAATCCCAGATGGAAGAGATAAATGGATGAGGCAGTGTGGGAAGAGCCCAGGGGCTGCTGTCCTTGGTAGAAATTGGAATTACATAACTATTAGGTTGGTGTAAAAGTAATTGTAGTTTTTGCCATTACTTTCAATAATACTAACCAAGAGAAGCTGGAGCCATTAAGGCTCCAGACACAAATGGTACACCTGAAACTTCTCTTCCCTTTCTTCTCCCTTCCTGCTGCCTTCCAATCTCTGTCCAATGATTCTTACTGAACAGACCCTTACCAGATCTCTCAATAAAGAAACTTGTGATATAAAGAAATCTTAATAAGGAAACTTAACAGCCTGCAGGGATTAGCCTCCCAGGCACATAAAGCAGAGCAGTGGAACTGGGAAAAATGGATCTGGAGCCAAACTGTGCCAGCTCTGGCATAGAACCCTAGGCTAGCAGGAAAGGAATGTCCTTGGATATTTATTGCCAGAAGAACAAAATTGAAAGACTATAAATGTCTAGTATATACCTCCTCTAGTTCACTGCTTTGTGATTGGAATTATTGTTTTAAAATAATTCATGATTGGTTCTCCCAAGCCAAATAAAAAAAAAACTTTTTTCTATAACAAAAATGGCACATATTTTTATTTTTTTGAAAGTTTGCAATTAAGAATAATGTATGATTAATGTTATTTTTCTTTGTAAAATATATTTTTATCTGCTTAAAATGGAGTTGCTGTGAAAATAATTTTTACTGAAATTAGTTTTCCATTTCCTGCTAGTAATAAAAGCACATTTCTAGAAGTGATGAAAGTATAATTTCCAATGATTCACAGCAGAAGGAGTTTCATTTTTGATAAACCGGGTATAGTCAAAAGCATGACTGCAACTTTATATCTATTTTATTTCCACTAAATTCATCTTTAAATTACAATATTAAAGAACTTCTTGTCCCACTATTATACTATAGTTTTTTGGACTTTTAATTACTGAATTCCACAAATTTTTAGACTAACAAACTCATTTCTAGTGTACTATTTCTACAATACATATACTAATTTTTTAAAATATTGTTTTATTCATACTATCATAGATATCATTAATTCCAAATATTGTTTTTTGTTGGAGTAACAGTTTATGTAATGCATAGTCAAACACATATAAAGACATATAAACATACATCCTGAATATAACCAATTCTAATTGCCTATTGCCCATCTTTTCAGCAACTTTTGTATAATATCTATGAAGCTGAAACTGAATTTTAAAAATCTATAATTTTGGTGGCAATCTGTCAGAAAATACAAATTGATAAAAATAGTAAACTTACCCTCTAGACTATAAATTCATAAAATCAAATACATGCCAGCCAGGTGAGGTGGCTCATGTTTGTAATCCCAGCATTTTGGGAAGCTGAGGTGGTGGATCACAAGGTCAAGAGATTGAGACTCATCCTAGCCAACATGGTGAAACCCCATCTGTACTAAAAATACAAAAATTAGCTGGGTATGGGTGGCGCACACCTGTAGTCCCAGCTACTAGGAAGGCTGAGGCAGGAGGATTGCTTGAACCCGGGAGGCAGAGGTTACAGTGAGCAGAGAGAGTACCACTGCACTACAAACTGGTGACAGAGTGAGACTCCATCTCAAAACAACAACAACAACAACAACAAAGCATGTCATACTTCGCCTTTCTATACCTAAATTGTCTCTAGTTTAACCTGAGAATAATTAAGGAAATGCTTAATTTGCTATTTTGATGATAGGCAGGATAGTCAAAATTTTAGTTATCATAGGCAAATTATATCTTCTGACCTCAAAACGTGAATCCCGCCTTCCTCCTTTTTTTAAGTCACCATTCTTTCCTTGTTGTGAGCAGTATCTCTGCTTTTTCTCAGAGCTACTTTATTGTTACTTGACTTCCCAACCTTCTTGTGTTTTGATTGTTAGAACCCTGGCCCGAAGTTAAGATTAAATAATTCATTGGCTCCTCATTGTGTTAGAAAACAAAGTTTAATCTTACTAAAATGGCACACAAAATAATTTATAATCTGACCCTATCAGCCTCATCTCCACTGCTCCCCTTTCTCATTTTTACTGCAGCATTATCAAATTGCATATAGCTCTCAAAACATGCCAAATTAGTTATTTTGCACATGTTGTTCTTCCCAGCTGGAATGATCCTATCCGTACTTGTTCTTCACAGTGATTTCTCATTATTCAACAACGAAGTAAATTATCATTTCCTCTGGGAAGTCCCCTGTAGACAGTTTAACTCCTCTTTTCCTAGATCACCAGACAGCATGATGATTACTCATTTAGATGTAAAAGTTTCCATTGAGCATCTTGAAGACACAGGCCATGTGCTTATCATTGTACTTGCAAATGATAAGTTGCTCAACAAGTATTCTGATGAATTAACTAAGAAATTTGTATTGTAAGCTCCTAAAACACAGTGCATTTGAACTGAAAAAGATTTCATACATACTAAAATAATTTTGTGATGGTTTTTGATAAATCTATTTTTGAACATTTGTAAAAATAAGAAAATCATTTTATCAATGCTATAGGAAATAGAATTGCCAATCTTTAGCATTTTAGCATTAAATACTTAAGCCAAACATATGCTGCCATCTTTGATCCTATGGATTTTTGTGCTATTTTTCTAGATGCAACTTGAAGTATGTGCCACTTTTAAAAGATAGGATTGAGGAAACTCTAATATTCTTTTGACATCTAGGAATAACTGAGCTAATAAGTATCTATGAGACATTATTTCCTCAAAATCAAGGAATTTTTATTAGTGTGATAGATGTTCATATGCCTTCACTGAACATTTTCTATAGTGAGTTGCTCATCCCTCTATTGGTCAGTTCCAATTATTAAAACATTTCTTCCTTTAAACAGTGAAATTCTAACCTCACGATATCCCAAAGCTGTTTTGCCCCACAGTAACTACACAGAAGTCAATGATTTTCATCTGACTCTTCACATGTTTGAGGTTAGCCGTATGCATTCTTGAACTTAAAATGAAAAATCTAAGACTACATATATCACCCTGGATCAATTTGGACACCAACATAGAGAAAAAAACAAGATAGCTTTCTATATATAAAAATAATAATTTGTATAAGTTTTTAACATATAAAACCCATTCTATTTTTATTGATATTTAATATTGGTACATATTTATTGGGTCCATGGGTTATTTTGTTACATGAATAGAATGAATAGCGATCAAGTCAAAGTATTTAGTGTATTTATTACATCAAGTATTTATTATTTCTATGTGTTGGGAACATTCCAAGCCTCAATTTTCTCAGTGATCATATACAAATAACCCTGACTAACTGCTGTTCTTCCAAAAACAAAGGAATATCCAAAAGACCCAACTGTTTGAAAGTGACTTACCCATGTCACTGAACAAATTCCAAGAATATTTATAGAAATAAAAAATATCCAGCACAGAAAATATAAATCCATAGTGTCTAATATCCAATCAAAATGTACCAGGCAAACAATCAAGCTGAAAACTACAATCCATAATGAGGAATAAAATCAATTAATCAGTTGAGACTACATATTTTACAGGTAAAACACTGGTAGACAATATTATTAAAATAATCACTGTAACTTTAAGCCATATGTGCAATAAAATAGAGTGGAAAATAAGCATATTAAGTAGAGAGATCAAGATAAATATCAAAATTACCCTTCTAGAGTTTAAAACACAGTGTCTGAGATCAAAAATACATTGGGTGAGATTAACCACATAAGAGTTTTGATAGAGTTCGTTATATTCTCTAGGACCTGAAAGATTTTCTGTGTATCTGTTTCACTACTAATAAAACAGAGCTGAATTCTGCTATAATTGTGGGCTGTCTCATTTCTCATTTTTCCTCAGGTGCCTTAAATTTTTCTTTTTGGATCATAAATATTTGGAAGTATGATTTCTTTTTGATTAATGGACCTATTTGCTACGTTGAAATAATACCCTTTATTCCTGCTCTATTATTTGTGCTGTGATATCTAGTCTATTATATTTGTCTGATGTCATTATAGGCATTCTAGCTTGGTACACATGTCTTCCAATCTTTTGCTTTTAATTTATATGTTTCTCTGCAAAACTGGCTACTTTTGTTGTATAACTGGTTATTTAACTGATTAAAGTGTGTTCCTAATAGGCAGCATATTGATAGATAATTGCTTTTTTTATCCAATTTGCCAATCTCTTATATTTAACTGAAGTATTTAAATCATTTTCCTTTAATGTAATTATTGATAATTATTAGGTTTAAATCTGCCACCTGATATATCTACTTTTTCCTATTTTTCGTTCTCATTTTTCTATAGTCGTTTTTTATTTTTTGAAAGTCAGTGTGAATATCTGTGTGTGTGTTAGTGTGTGCTATTGTATTCATCAAAATAAAACAAAACAAAATACGGCTTTCTTCAAGTGATGTTAAATTACCATATATACAACATAAGAATCTTGAAACAACATGCTTCCATTTCTCTCATCCTGGCTTTTGTGTTATTGTTATTCTGTCTTCGAATTTTACTTACGTTAAAAATATAGTAAGTGATAACATTTATTTAAGAAGTCAATGATTTTTAAAAGAGATTTAATAACAAGAAATAAGTCAGACTTTTATATTTGCTCTCTGAAAGTCAATTTTGTTTTTAATCTTATCCAGTATATTTTTCAACTTAGAGGCTGTATTTTTTTTAATCTCTAAAAGGTTAATTTTGATATCTATCAAATTTGTCAATTTTTGGAACACAGCTAATGCAGTAGTTTGAGGAAAATTGACAGCACTGGACACCCATATGAGAAAAGATAAAAGGTCTCAAATAAGTTACCTCAACTTCTACTTTAAATCATCAGAAAATAAACAGCAAAATAAATCCAAAACAATGTAAATAAAAAAGATCAGTGTGAAACCAAAGAAAGAGAAAACAGAAAAATGAGAGAAAATCAATGAAACCAAAAACTAGTTATTTCAGAAGATAAATAAAATTTAGGAACTTCTAACCAGGCATCTGGGAGAAACTTAAAAATAACACTATACTTAATAATAAAAGACTTTATGATTTACTACCACTCAGGAACAAGGTAAGGGTATCTTTTGGACAAGAGGTTAGAGACAAAGATATTTGTCTTGATTATAAATATCAAGATATTTCATAATATTAAATACCCTAAAATCTGTTTTCAGGTCACTTGCTGATCCAAATTACCTACATTAAAAATGATAGATGGATGGTACAGTGTAGATAGATAAATTCAGTTTGTTCTTGATATTTCAGAAATGACTAAAAATAATACTCCTCTTTTAACAAAGTCATCATTTTTTAAATGCTAGATAAAATGCTATTATCTTAACTAAAATCTGATGCAAAAGCAGAGAAAACCATCTAAGTCCTCCTCTCTTTCCTTCTCTATCTAAAACAATGTGATTTAGTGACAAAACAATGTCCTGAAAGAATAAAGACCTCAGTCTTACTCTGAGCATCAGCATTAAATATGATACCTAAGTACACAAGCTCATTTCCCTTGTTTCAGTTTTCTAACTTAAAATATGAAGAAGTTAGAGTAAACAGTGCTTGTGAAACTAAAGTCTTAGGTTCCTTAGTAATTAGTGGATATATTCCTCGTGACTTACAATTCCTACCTCAGAGAGTTATACTCTTTTTAAAAAATTAGCATTTTTCTATTATCTATAAGATGCTTCATAACCAATAACAAACATGTATTTGAGAACTCATAGTTCTATCTGTATATGTGCCAAGCAGTATCTCATTAACTGAAACAGTCTGGGAAAAACAGTTCATGGAATAATAAAATGTACACTATGTCTTCCCACCAATTGAAGAATAAAGCACATCAATAAAAGTAGTAGAAATAAAATTTCACAGGAGTACATAGATAAAATTGTGAGAGAATTGAACATTCTTATATTTTCATATAGGCAATATAAATATGCCAAAGACCAAAAAAAAGTGTAAGTCAGGATCATTTTTCAGCATTTTCAGATTTGAGAAATTGAATTTTAGCAAAATAACCACATGTAACATATTAAAATTTGTATTATTAATAATCTGAGGTCCTCAACACATTTTCATTTATTTTGTTAATTTGTCTTGGTAGTATAATTTTATTGGAGCTTATAAGTATACTAATTTTATGTTTATAAATATGTAGAAAAGAAGATAAAAATTATTTAGGTCAACACCAAAGAAACTATAAGAATTTTGTTTGCTGCTTTTACATTTCATAAATCACCTAATCTGAGAAAGGTTGATTTAAATATTCTCTAAGATTATTTTCTGCTCTAAAGTACTATGACATTCTCCTCTCGCTACATATAAACCATATATAATCACTAAATGTCATCAAGACACTTGAATTAAATGTGATTTTCTTTATCTTCCTTCTGCTCGCCATGAAATTTAGGGTTAGAAAAAGTCTGTTATATCTATGCAATACGTGTAAACTACCAACCTTTTATTCAAATGCTCTAGGAAATTTTTTACAACTCTCCTTAATCTTTAACTATTTTTCCTATCATAATGCAATCCTATTATTTTGCTTTATTATAACAGCACACACACACACACACACATACACACACACACACACACACATATTCACATGCTTCACTACCTATTTGTAATATTGTTGAGCTAAACACTTAGTAGGTAATATGGAAATAATGATATAAAATGAAATTTGTTTATATTGAATAGATTGACATTGATCAGCCTTCTTTAGGGGAGTAAATCTAGTAAGAGTAGAATGATAAAAAAAGAATGACTGAAAAATAACAATATTTAATATTTACTGAACATTTACTATGTCCTGAGAACTTTTCTAATCTTTTTTATAAATTATTTTTTAATGCTCATAAAACTCCATGAGGAAGAAGATATATTCGTCACTCCATTTTGCAGATGAGGATAATTAGAGACTCAATCATACTGTGAATTAAAGGCAAAGCTAGACTTTCCAGCCAAAGTATCTGACTCTCATCTATTATTTCCAGATCACTCTAGACGTATGACATAGCACAAAGTCAGATGAAAAGATCCGACACGAAGACAGTGGCAATGAGGTATAAAAAGGAGTAATATGAGTTAGAAAGACACTTGAGGTAAATCAAGAGGATGCTGTTACTGATCAGAAATAAGATTTTACATTAAAGGGTGTATTAACTCAGAAAATTTCACCTTAGACAGTTGAATGGATATGTCTGTCATTAATCAAAATGAAGAATTCAGTAAGAAAGGTGGGTTTAAAATGGTGGTAGCTAATGAGCTTTGATTTGGGTTTCTACAAAAGCATCCTGATTTAACAATTATTTGGTGAGTGCCTACTATGTGTCAGACACTAATCTAGGCAACTGAAGTATATCAACTAACAAAAATAAAATTCCCTGTTATTCTGGAGCTTACACTTTTGTAGGAAGAGAATGACAATAAAAAACAATTGCCATAAATAAGTAAACATTTTAGTTGATAGAAGATTGCAAATTCTCTAAAAACTAGAAAAATGTAAAGCAGGACAAAATGAATTGGGAACTGCAGGGTATGGGCAGAATGTAGTATTAAATAGCATTACCAATTTTAAAAATTAGATGACACATACCAGCCAATGTTCTATGCCAGCACCATTCTATAAAATATAATACCATATAGGCATTTTCAAATTTTCTAGTAGCCACATTAAAAATACAAAATTTTTTAAAAAGTGAAATATATGTAATAGTATATTTCATTTAAATCAGTACATTTAAAACATTATTTTAATATGTACTCAATGTAAGATACATTTAACTTCTTTTTTATATCATCTTGAAACTCCAGTATTTTACAATGACACTTTTCAAAAGTTTTTAAGTTTTTATATAACAAATGCATTCCAACAGTCCCACTTCCCTGATCCTTTTGTCACTTCTTCAATAACTTTCCAAGAAAGTTGTAACATTTATACTTATTATACACCATTAATTCTAATATTCAATGGGCCATTTCAGCAAACAAACTCAGTTATACTTATCAAAATGTTGAATCTTAAATTATGAATGAGTAGACTCATGTCAATAAATTTTTCCCATCCACTCTTATATTTTATATCCCCATTAGTCTAATAAGGCCTTTGGATTCATGGCTACATATGTTCCCTTATTCTATGTCGATGGATCTTCCAATTCTATCAGCATATCACTATTTCTTCCTCAAACATAATTTCTCAGTTCTAATGTTGTAGAGCTAATGAAGGCTGGTGAAGGTGAGTTTTCTGTCAGACAGCACCGTTATGTAAGGATTTTACTTCTAGTAACATTTTTTCATGTTCTCCAGGCAAAGGAAAACTATTATCCTCTGACAAAATAAAAAGAGCTGCTTTGTGGTGGCTGAGAGAGTCCCATATGAGGTTATAGGATAACATTTTTTCTTGATCAGGTCCCTAATTTTGACATAGAAAGCTTGTAGAGGCTGTACATTTAATCTTTGCATCTCTGCTAGTCTTATGACTCTGAGCCTAATTTTTAGTATATTAAGGCACTATGACTGGAGGAAATGAAGTCACTTTTGATGCTGTGAGAGTACACTCTGGCTTTTTGAGCAATTGAAATCGGCAATTAACTAGCTTAATTTGAGTATAGCGGGGAAGGGTTGGGAAGGCACTGCATCTTTAATGTCATTTAAAAGAACCAACCCAGATGGAGCATGATGGTAAGTGGGGCTCTCCAGCAGGCATTTCCTGATAAAAACCTCAATTCGAACTGTTCATACATGAAATTATCTTCACAAAAGCTAAGGAAATCTGAACAAGCAAGCAAAACTATAAAACCTCCTTGGATTACAAAGACATGTAAATCTGTACTTGGACAATAGGGAATTGATTCTCGATGACTGTGATACCACTTCCCCTGAGCCCTTATGGTACCATATGTGGAAAGTCCCCTGTACTTATGGTTCCTACACTAGAAAACGTGAGCTGGAGGCAGACTTTAGCTCTCTCACCATCCTGGGTTCCTCTGCCAGAGACTGCTTCTTACATTAACCTACGGGAAGCATGCAAAAACTGACAGGGGTGAACCATCTGAGGCCAGCTAGGGACAAAGAGGGAAGGTAGGCTAGCAGCTGCCAGGGCACAAAATTTGACAGTGATTCTTCATACCTGCCAGAAGAGACGCCACAACAGAGAGGCTATTTGGGGGCACCATGCTGCAGGAAGCGTAGTCCACATGTCTCCTGGACTTGAGGGCCTGGCTAGCTCTCCCACGTGACCCAGGGGCCCTCCATCTATCTCCCATGGACACTGCATTAGCAGCAGAAACATCACAAGGCTCATATGTAACCTGGGCTTAGGGTCCCTTTAAGTGCTAAATACAATGAGACAGACAGTCAGCTCAGAATTTATAAACAAGCCCACTAAAATAAAAAAGTTACAAATTCAGACCACAGAGACTGGAATGCATACCTGATTCATTGATGCAATGACAGAGATGAACATTTGCAAGGAATACAAAAAAGCTAAAAGAGATGGCCTAGCCAAATGGACAAAACAAAGAACCAGCAACTAAACAAAAGACAAACAGATAAATGTACTGGCATACCAAGTATTCAAAGTGACTGCTTTAAGGAGACTCAGTAAACTTCAAAAAAACAGAAAAACAATTCAGAAATTTAGCAAAGAAATTAAACTGAGAGATTGAAATAAAAAAAAAAAAATCTAGAGGCATGAAAATGCAATAAGCTAAATGAAAATGCAATAAAGTCAACAGTAGAACAGATAGAAGAAAGGATTTGTGGCTTTGAACAAAGACTATGTGAAAACATAGTGGAAGATAAAGAAAGAATGAGAGAGAATGAAGAAAATGTATAAGATCTGTGGGACACCAACAAAAAGCATAGTTCTACATGTAATTGTCTTTTAAAAAGCACTAAAGAATAAAAAGAATGAAAAGTTTATTCAAAGAAATGAGAAAACTTTCCAAACCTAGAAAAACAAAATACAAATATCCAGATACAAAAAGGTCAAAAGTCACCAGTCATATTTAGTACAAATAAGATAACATCAAGGCATATTATAATCAAACTCTCAAAGATTAGAGATAAAGAGATAATTCGGAAAGCAGCAAGAGACAAAAAGCAAATACCACATACAAGGGAATTTCAATATGTATGGCAGTGGACTTCTCAGCAGAAACCCTACAAGCGAGGAAAGAGGAAGATGATAAACTCAAGGTGCTGAAGGAAAAAAGCAACCTCTTAAATAAGAATACTCTATCTAGCAAAGCTGTACTTCAGAAATAAAGGAAAGAAAAATGCATTTCCAGACAAATAAAATTTAAAGGAATGTGTTACAACCTGACCTGCCTTATGAGAAATGCTAAAGGGAGTTCTTTGAACTGAAAGAAAGGACTCCAATATGTTACACAAAAGCATCCAAATGTACAAAACCCATAGGTAAAAATAAGCATCCAAATGCAGTATAACCTAATATGGTAAACCACTTATACCTTCGGTAGAGATATTAAGAGAATAATAATGGCTACAATAACTTGGTAAGAGATAAGAAATATAAAAAGATGTAAATTAGACATCAAAAACTCAAAATGCAGGGAGCAAAGGTGTTTAAGGCAGAGTGTATTTGTTTCAGTTTCTTAACGAATCAAGTTGTTAATCAGTTTTAAATCACCTGTAACCTATAAGATGTTCTTCATAAGCCTAATGATAACCACATAGCAAATAAATTTAATGACAACTACAAATATAAAGCATAAAGTCAAAACAAACAGAGAAATTCACTTAGCCACAAAGCAATGCTGTAAGTGAAAAAGAAGGAAAGAATCTACAAGATATCTAGAAAACTAGTTACAACATGTCAGTACCAAATTCTTACCTATCAATAATTAGTTTGAATATAAATGAATTAAGTTTTTCAACTAAGAGATATAGAGCGGCTAAATGGACTTTTTTAAAAAGCCAAGATTCAATTACATGCTCATATGCTAACTCTAAGAGACTCACTTCACCTGTAAGCATACACAGACTGAAAGTGAACAGATGGGAAAAAATATTCAGTGCAAAGAAAACCAAAAAAACAAGCAAGATTAAATATATTTATTTTAAACAAAATAAACTACAAGTCAAGAACTATAAAAATAGACAAACACGGCAATTAACATAATAATAAAGGGGTCAATGCAAGAGTATATCACAATTATAAATAAACATTCACCCAATATTGAAGCACCTAATTACATACAGCAAACATAAATAGAACTAAAGGAAGAGATAGAGTAATACAATAATACTATAAGATTTCAATGTCCTACTTTAACAAGATCATCCAGACAGAAAATTGACAAAGAAACATCAGTTGTAAAACTCACTCTGGACCAAATTGACCTAACAGACATTTATAGAGCGTTCTATCCAACAGCTGCAGAATTCTCATTATTCTAAATTGCACATGGAACACCCTCAAAATAGATCATATGTTAGGTCATGAAATGAGTCTTAACAAATTCAAAAATAATCAAAATCATAACAAGGATCTTTTGAATTGTAATGGTAAAAAAGTAGAAATCCATAACAGGAGGAACCTCAGAAACTGTACAAATACATGAAAATTAAGCAACATGCTCCTAAACAACCAATGGGTCAATAAAGAAATTAAAAGAGAAAATGTAGAAATGTTTAGATAAATAAAAATGAACCCACAACATATCAAAACTTGCAGGATACAGCAAAATCAGTTCTAAGAGGGAAGTTTATAGCAATAAACACTTACAATAACAACAAAATCCCGAATAAACAACCTAATGGTACATCTCAACAAACTTGAAAACAAGAACAAACCAAACCCAAAATTACTAGAATAAAAGAAATAATAAAACTTAAAAAGGGATACAAAAGACCAACAAAACAGAGTTGGTATTTTGAGAAAAACAAAACTGAAAAACCTTTAGCTAGACTAAGAAAAAAAAAGAAAGATGATACAAATAAATAAAGTTAGGGACATTAAAGGAGACATTACAACTGATACCACGGAAATACAAAAGGTTATAAGATGCTAAGCAATTATGTGCCAACAAACTGGAAAACCCAGAAGAAATGGATAAACCTCTCAACACATATAGTCTACCATGAAAGAACAAAAATGAAATAGGAAATCTGAACAGATCTATAATGAGTAAAGAGATTGAAGCAGTAGTAAAAAGCCTCTCAACAAACAAAATTCCATGATCTGATTGGCTTCACTGCTAAATTCTACAAAACATTTAAAGAATAGCAAATATTAATTCTTCACAAAATATTCCAAAAACTTGAAAAGGAAAGACTTCTTTCAAATTCATTCTACAAGGCATTACCCTGATACCAAAACTAGACAGGGACACAGCAACAAAATTACTGGCCAATATTCCTGATAAATATGGATGCAATAATTATCAAAAGAAATTATAAGCAATCAGAATTCAATAGCACATTTAAAAGATAATTTACAATAATCAAGCAGGATTTATCCCAGATATGTAAAGCTGGCCTTACATATAAAAATCAATAAATGTGATACATCACCTAAACAGAATGAAGGATGAAAACCATAAGATCATTTCAATAGACACAGAGAAAGCATATGATAATATTCAACAGCCCTTTATGATAAAAATTCTCAACAAA
The DNA here is from genome assembly GCF_009761245.1 of Sapajus apella. Classification (NCBI taxonomy): domain Eukaryota; kingdom Metazoa; phylum Chordata; class Mammalia; order Primates; family Cebidae; genus Sapajus; species Sapajus apella. The sequence continues at coordinate 20,921,252 of NW_022436943.1, read as the reverse complement.
TTAAACAGAAGAAATTTACCTCAATATAATAACAGCTATATATGATAGACCCACAGCCAACATTATACTAAACAGAAAAATGTTGCAAGCCTTTCCTCTAACATTTGGAGCAAAATGAGAATGCTTATTTTCATTATTTTTATTAAACATAGTACTGGAAGTCCTAGCCAGAGCAATTGACAAGAGAAAAAAATAAATAGTAGACATCCAAAATGGAAAGAAGTCAAATTCTCCCTATTTGCAGGCAACATGATCTTACATATTGAAAACTTTAAAAAATATATTAGAACTAATAAATACAATAAAGTAGCAGCATACAAAATGAATATGCAAAAATTAGTAGCATTTCTATTAGCTAATAAAAAACTATCTGAAAAAGAAATCAAGAAACAATCTCATTTGCAATAGCTACAAAAATGAAATGTCTAGGAATAAATTTATCTAAGAAGGAGAAAGATCTCCACCATGAAAACTCTAAAGGATTAATAAAATAAATTGAAGATGATACAAATAAATAGAAAGACATCTTGTGTTCATGGACTGGGAGAATTATTATTGTTAAAACATCTATAACTACTCAAATATATTTGCAGATTCAGTACAATTTTAATAGAGATTGCATTATCTTTTTTATAGAAATAGAAAAAAAAATTCTAAAATTTATATGGAACTGCAAAATACTCCAAATAGAGTAATCTTTAACAGAAAAAACAAAGCTGGAGGCATCACAATGCCCGATTTCAAAATATATTACAAAGCTATAGTAACCAACACAATACCATATAGGCATAAAAACAGGCACATAAGCCAGTGAAAGAAAGTAGAGAACCCTAAAATAAATCTATGCATTTATACAGCCAACTGACTTACAACAATGGTGCCAAAAATACACAATGGAGAAAGGACAGTCTCTTTGATGGATGATGCTTGGAAACTGGATATTTGCATGCAAAGAATGAAACTATACTCTCATTTCTCATCATAAACCAATGAAAATGAATTAAAGACTTAATTGTAAGACCAATAATTATGAAACTATTAGAATAAAACATAGTAAAAATGTTACATGACATCAATTTGGCAAGGATTGGTTTAGACAAGATGTCAAAAGTACAAACAACAAAAGCAAAAAATAAAAGGGATTGCATCAAACTAAAAGCTTCTGTACAGCAAACAACAGAATGAAAAGACAAGCTATATATGTGAGAAAATAATTGCAAATTACACATTTAAAATGAGTTAATATCAAAAATTTGTAAGGAATCCAAACAACTCAAAAGCAATAATAATCATCATCATTATCTGTACATGAAATGGACAAAAAACTTGAACATATTGTTCTCCAGAGAAGACATACAAATGGCAAACAGGTGTATAAAAAAATACTCAGCCTAACTAACCATCAGGGAAATGCATATCAAAGCCACAGTGGGATATCACCTCACCCCAGTTAGAATGACTGCTATCAAAAAATTTAAAAATAGCAAATGCTAAATTGGATGTATTAAAAAAACAGAACTCTTGTGTAGTTTGGGGAATGCAAATTACCATAAACATCATAGAAAATAGTATGGAGGGGTCTCAAAAAATTTAAAATAGACCTAGATATAAAACAGCAAGCCCTCTTCTGGGTACATACCCAAAGGAAATAAAATCAGTATGTTCCAGAGAAATCTGTACTTTAATGCTTACTGCAGCACTATTCACAATAGTAAATATATGAAATCAATGTAAATTCCCATCAATGGATGAGTGGGTAGAGGAAATGTCACACACACACACACACACACACACACACACACACACACACACCCGAGAAAATATTTAGCCATAAAAAGATGAATTCCTGTAATTTTGCAACAACATGGATGAGCCTGAAGGACATGTTAAACAAAATAAACCAGGCACAGAAAGACAAATACTGTATGTTCTCACTCATATATGGAAACTAAAAATGTGATCCCATAAAAGTTGAGAATAGAATAATGATTACCAAAGACTGGGTGGGGAGAATAGAGGGAGAAGGATATGGGGATAACGGGGTCAATGGATACAGTATTACAGTTAAGAGGAATATGTTCGCATATTTTATTGTACAGTGGGGTGACTATAGTTAACAAAAATACATTGTATTTTTCTCATAACTAGAAGACTTTGAATGTTCTCACAAAAAAGAAATAACATGTTTAAGGTGATACATATGATAAGTACCATGACTTGATCATTATATAACATGTACATTTATCAAAACATCACATTGTACCCCATAGACATAATTTTTATGCCTCAATAAAAATAAAAAAACAACCTACTTCACAGTCATAATTATCTTTCTTATGTTTGTTGCATGCAATAGATACCATTCTCCAAATAAATTAACTTCCACCTCCACCTCATCAAAGGTAGTCATAGGTAAAATGTTTAGTAATTGTCATGCCAATTTATCTTTTTGTTCATGTTGCCTTAGCCAGGTAACATGGAAGCTGAGCCTGAAGATAAGCTTAAATGCTAATGCTTTAGTCTGTAGTATGTCAAGTGTGGTCTGCCCATCAGGTCCATTTGCATTGCCTTGGAACTTGTAAAAATAGCAAGGTCTTGGGTCCACTGCAGATATACTGAATCAGAATGTCTAAGAGCAAGACTTGATATGAGTATTTTAAAAGCTCTTCAGATGATTCTTACATTTACTAAAGCATGAGGGATAGTGTTTTATAGGATGATACAGTCTTAGGACAGTGAAAGTAATGGAAAACTGAAGCAAAGAGGGAGAAGAAGCAAATATAAAACTGTGCAATAAGATCAGCCAGTTGTTTAGTCTGTAAAATACAGCTCCAGACAAGCTTTACAGAAACCCTAATCCATTGAAAGCATAAAAACCTCTCTGCTATCTTTTTCTCTCATTGGTCAAACTTGACTCCATGATTTATTCTGCTGCACATCAGGTCGCTTCATGTGGCTACTGTGAAAAGTATACCCTATTCCCTATGCTATGGCATTCATCAAAGTGAGAAAGTAGTAGGAGGGTCAAAATGTATGCTCTGCAATTTTTTAGAGTACATCCAAGCATGTTTCTTCATTTGTACTTTTTTTTGTTTTATCTAGTTTTGGGGGGGAGGGGTGGGATATAGTCTCACTCTATCCCCCAGGCTGCAGTGTAGTGGTGCAATCTCAGCTCACTGCAACCTCTGCCTCCCAGGTTCAAGCGATTCTCCTGCCTCAGCCTCCTGAATAGGTGGTCTTATATTATAGCCTGCCACCATATCCATCTAATTTTTGTACTTTTAGACTGCATTTCGCCATGTTGGCCAGGCTGGTCTCGAACTCTTAACCTCAGGTGATCCACCTGCCTCACCTCTTAAATTGCTGGGATAACAGGCATGAGCCACTGTGCCTGGCTGACATTCTTTTGTAAATGTTGATCTTGTATCTCTCCTAGATTGTCAGTAATTGACTTGTGTTTCCCCTTATGCAAGCACATAATCCAGTGAACCTTGAAAGGAGAATTCTATATCTGAATTTCCATTTGCATATTTTTACCTGGAAATGGAAGAAAAACTATTGCCCCTTAAGTTTTCACTTTTATTGCTAAAAGTGTTCTCGACTGCTTTCAAAATTCCTCCAGGAACCTATAGCGAATGGGAGTCAGCAAATCTATTACAAGCTTCCCATATCATTACTGAGGATGTGAAAAGCTGAAGAAGCCAAGATGGTGGCAGAGACCCCTCATTACCTATAACATATGTGATTAATTCTTCCTTCAAAAGAGCTCTTAGTGGCTCCCTCCCTTCCTTTTCTCCAGTCACCTGTCAAACAGAAATCCTGGTTATCCCCCACTAAATTAATGCAAGTGTCTTTCTACTCGGAGCTCTTGCACTAGACTCACCTCCACTTGCAATTCTTCCACTGTCCAGCTGAGAACAGTTTTGAAGAATTGGTACTTTCTACATTGAAAAACATTTACTCTTTAGCTTAGCTGCAAAAACCTCCCTTTAGATGACCCTGCTTTACCACCTACTGCCTATTTTGCAAATCTGCCCTAGTCAATAAGCCAGATAACTCTTCAATGTTTTTTCTAAAACACAGGTTATTAATATATTCATAGCATGATTCCAGTGGATAAACATGGTTATCTGAACTTGCTATAGCACTTTAGTTAAGAAACTAGACTTGCAAATGAGGCAGAAACAAAAGATAAAGTCTAAAGAAAGCTATACCACTGATGGAAAAATTAAGTGCTTCAATGCCAGAGTAGTGTCAACAGTTAATTGTGAATCCTTTCTATGCAGGCACTTGAATGCAGTGGTTGTTTGTGAACCTGGGGGAGTGTTGTCATCATTTTGAATCTGCTCATTTCCACCAGAAAAAACATTTTAAAATAGATTTTTCCGTTGAAAGTGAAAAGCAAAATGGTAACTTGGGCCATCTGGTACCTACACAATTAATTTTAAATACCAATCAAGCCAAATTCAGCCTGGACCATTAATGCAGATGGGCTTACTGCCCAAGAGTTATAGTTTCAGGAATCAAATGAAAATAGGACTTTACAATTGTTGCAAGTAGATCAAGTTTTAAAACATGCTACTAAGAGTTATTGTAAAAAAAAAAATTTACTAGTGAGCATATGGTTTTATTTACTACTACTCCTTCATCCCTAAATAGTAATGTTCAATATTCATTTTGAAATTGGTATGAAGCCATGACAGAGTCCTAAGTATTTGGCAGCACAAAGATGAACAATTTATCAATATTTGCTAAAACAGAAACAGCTATTATACAGACCAGATGGTCTTTGCATATGAAATTTTAAATAATGGATATCATTTATATATAAATTATAGAGTGAGAAATAAGAGTATAAACAATGCTTTAAAAACATAGCAGAAGAGTGATTTTCTATTCATCCCTTTGTTTCTGACCCACAGGAACCTAAGCAATCTTCAGCTGCATTTATGTAACTATCCAGCAAGAATAGATCCTAAAAATTACTACAAAAGTATAGATAATAGAGCTAATGATGGACATTAAAGGTTATCTGATCTCTCAGTTTTAGAGTTTACAAAACTGAAGTACAGAAACTTTAAATGATTGAGTTTTCCATTTGCAGGTCTGTGGGTTCCAAGTTGGTATGCTCACTCTTTTTGACAATCGTCCTACATCATGCTTCCTCTTTAGATGGAGTGCTTAGTATATTATTAATATTCCCAAAGTAGTGACAACTGATTAGGAGCAAGACCAAAGACATAAAGACAAAAACATATACATCATCTGCTTGGCACATAAGGTAAATAAGAAGGGCAAAAATTAAAAGAGAGACCGCCATTTTAGAGTAGACTCGAGATGGCACCAAGCTAATGTCACCGTTTTTACTTAAGTCAGCTGCACTCTGTCCAAATGTGCTAATAACCAGGGAGAGCTCATAGAAGCAAATCTAACACATGATCTCTTTAGAGATCAGGTCTGAGTTTAATACTGGCAATGTTCTAACATTTTTACATATATACATACATGAATAAATTATGTGTGTTTTACTTGTAAGAATACCAACAATTATATAAATCTTTAACTGAAATGACAATAATTTTTGTCTAAAATTTGGAACACCAAGCCCACTTGCACAACTCTCTGAAGAATAAATATGAACATAATTCATCCAAAAATATTCAAAATCACATTCCTAATGTAATTTTAAAAGTCCAAACTGCAATAAATAAAATATCTTTTATTTAACATCTTAGAGAAGAAATTTAATCTGGATTAAACATGTTTAAAAACTTGACTAAATATGTTTCAAATACACAACTCTCATGTAAAGCACTGACATTAATATGTTATACAGATACTTATTCACTTCCAAATCCAAAATCTAACAAAGGTAACCCAAGAAAAAAACATTCCATTACAATGAAAGGGAAATTATAAACCATTAAAGCAAAAAAATAAATCTAAGTGCAAGAGCAATATATTCTTCCCTACTTCAAATAAATACATAAAATATATCATATATCTGTTCCCTCATTAATGAGGTAATATTTGAAATTGCGGAGACTTCCACACAAAGGTGTCTGAGGAAAGACATTTTATTCCCTTAATTTGTCCCTACTAAAAAAAAAAGAAAAAAAAAAAAAAAAAGGAAAAATAGACAAGAAACTGTTTTTGAATGAAATCAAAAGACAATCTTAACACTACTTTGCAACCTGTAAATAACAGCTGCCAAATACAGTTAAGGCAACAAAAATAAAATGCGGAGCTAGCTGTAGAGCTATTTTATGTGACAAAAATTAAGCTGCTATCAGCTTAAAATTGTCTATTGTAACTACAAGGCTCATGGTGTTAGCACCATGATAACCACAAGGAAATAAATTATAGCATATAGCTTATCAATATTAGATTTTGAAGAAATAGAAAACTTAAACAGACCAATAATAAGTGAGAAAATCCAATCAATAATAAAAAGAGTTCTATAAAAGAGAAAGGAAAAAAGCTTAGTACCCCAAAACAAAAAGAAACAAACAAAAATCAAGACACAAAGGTAAACAAGAGAGGAAGAAAAAAACAAAGGATCTACAAAGCAACCAGAAGGCAATTAACAAAATAGCAGGAGTAAGTTTTTATCTAACAATAATTGTTACATGAATGTAAATGGATTAAATTACCCAATTAAAAGATATGAAGTTACTGACTTTTTTTTTTTTTTTAAAGCAAGTGCCCACTATATGTTCCCTACAAGAGAGTCACATCACTATTAAAGATATAGACAAAAAGTAGAGGCTGGGAAAAAAAAATAATGCAAATGAAAAGCAAAAGCAAATAAAAGTAACCATATTTGTATCAGATTAAAATAGACTTTAAGTCAAAAATGGTAAAAAGAAACAAATACAATTATTATATAATGACAAAGGGATCAATTCAATAAGATATAACAATTATAAATATATATGCACTCAACATCAGAAAACCTAGATATAAAAAGCAAATATCATTAGTTCTAAAGTCTAATAAATAAACAGACTGCAATACAACAAAATAATAGAGATAACAGAGGACTTTAAGACCCCAGTAGAAATGACAAGCAAACCATCTAGAACAAAAATTGTCCATGAAGCATAAGACAAACTACACCATAAGCCAAATGAACCTAAAGGACATTACAGAACATTATATCTAACAGCTGTAGAATACACATTCTTCTAAGTGCACATGGAATATTGTCCAGAATAAACCAAGTATTGGTCCTCATAACAAGTCTTAACAAATTTAAGAAGATAGAGATAATATGAAGTATCTTTTGTGACATCAATGGCATGACTAAAAGTCAACAACAAGAAAAACTTCAGAAACTTTACTAACACATTGAAATTTTAAAATTTGCTTCTCAACAACCAGTCGGTCAATAAGTGAATTAAAATGAAAATTTAAAATGTCCTTGAGACAAATGAGAATGAAAACATACCATACCAACTCAGCAACTCCCTGGACAGAGTTTCCGGGGGCAACTGAAAACCTCTCTGCCACTGCCTCTGTAGTAGAAATGCCCTTACCACCTATGAACTAGTGAAAGACCAAATGCTCTAAGTGCCTTATCCACGCCCTCAACAAGCTGTAGTCAACCCTAGGAGAGGAGGCCAGTCTGTCTCCCATGGCTCTCACACACTCCCATGACCTTTCACCACACAGGGAACTCCTGGCTTGGGCCCACAGCACAGACCCTCCATCTTGGGCTGATTGCACTGAGCTATTGCTCACCTACATCTCTCAGGTCCCCAAAGGTCAAGCAAATGACTCTTGGCCACAACCACTACTGAGATCTCTTCCTCCAGTGCCTCTAAGCTGGGGAAAGAACATAAACACTGAGATCACCCCAGAGCTGCAGTGGGCAGCCCAGAAGTTCCAAGTCATGAAGAATAGCCAGCATTCAAGGAGGAGATAAATCCACATTTTCAGAGCACTGAGAGGGAACATGGCTGCAACTGTGAGGAAACTTGCTCAGTCATACAACTGAGCAAGAGTCTACCAACTGACCAATAAGCCTAAGTATCACCTGCTGGATTATACCCCAAAGCTTCAAAATCAAAAATACCTCACTAACGTACCCACCACTGAAACCAGAGACAAGAATTCATCTTCTGATTACTCAAATGGCCAGAGTGTCACATGTCCACCAAATGACCTCACAAGTTCTCCAAGAAGAGGCCTTACCCAGGCTGAACTGGCTGGAATGATAGAAAAAGAATGGAGAATATGGATAGGAACAAAGGTCATTGAGATTCAGGGGAATTGCAAAACACAATCCAAGGAAAATAAGAATCACAGTAAAGTGATACAGGAGTTGAAGGACAAAATAGCAGCCAATATAAAAAAGAACCCATCAGGTCTGACAGAGCCAAATAACACAAGAATTTCAAAATGCAATCACAAGTATTAACAGCAGAATGAACCAAGCTGATGAAAGAATCTCAGAACTTAAAGACTTGTTCTCTGAAATAAGACAGTCAGGCAGAAATAAAGAAAAAAGAATAAAAAGAATGAACAAACCCGCCAAGAAGTATGGCATTATGTAAAGAGGCTAAGTCTATGAATCACTGACATTTGTGGTCCACATAACTGGACCATAAAACAATCCTCAACAAATATAAAAGAACTGAAATCATACCAAACACACTCTTGGACCATTGCACAATAAAAATAGAAGTCAACACAATGAAAATCACTCAAAACCATACAATTACATAAAAATTAAGTCAGATATCAAGAAGTTCTTTGAAAATAATGAGAAGAAAGATACAACATTTCAGAACCTCTCGGGCATAGCTAAGGCAATGTTATGAGAGAAATTCATAGCACAAATGGCCACATCAAAATGTTAGAAAGATCTCAAAATAACTAACTTCTCAACTGAAAGAATTAGAAAAGCAACAACAAATCAGCCCCAATGCTAGAAGATGAGAAATAACAAAAATCAGAGCTGAAGAAAATTGAGACACAAGAAATTCAAAAGATCAATGAATCCAGGAGTTGATTTTCTGAAAAAAATTATAAAATAGACCACTAGCTAGACTAAGAAGGAAAGAGAAGAAATCCAAATAAAAACAACTAGAAATGATGAAGGGAGGGTATTACTGACCCTACAAAAACAAAAATAACCATCAGAAAGTACTGTGAACACGTCTATGCACACAAACTACAAAAGCTAGAAGAGATGAATAAATTTCTGGTCACATACACCCTCCTGAGACTGAGCCAGGAAGAAATTGATTCCCTGAACAGACCAAGAACAAGTTCCTAAATTGAATCAGTAATAAATAGCCTACCAACCAAAAAAAAAAAAAAAAAAAAAAAAAACCTCAGGGCATGATGGATTCAGAGCCAAATTCTGCCAAATGTACAAGGAAGAGCTGGTACCATTCCTACTGAAATTATTCCATAAAAGTAAGGAGGAAGGACTTCTGCCCAACTCACTCTGTGAGGACAGCATCATCTTGCTACCAAAACCTGACAGGGACACACCAAAAAAAGAGAAAACTTCAGCTCAGTATACTTGATGAACACCGATGCAAAAATCTTCTACAAAATACTTGCAAACCAAATTCAGCAGCACATTAAAAATCTAATCCACCATGATCAAATAGGCTTCATCCCTGGGATGGAAGTTTGGTTCAACATACAAAAAAAATCAATAAATGTGCGATTCATCACATAAACAGAACTAAAGACAAAAACCACGATTATCTCAATAGATGCAGAAAAGGCTTTTGATAAAATTCAAAATCTCTTCACCTTAAAAGCTCTAAATAAATTAAGTCTTGAAGAAACATACTTCAAAATAATGACAGCCACCTGTAGCAAACCCACAACCAACATTATGCCAAATGGGTAAAAGCTGGAAGCATTCCCTTAAAAACCTGCACAAGACAAGGTTGCCCTTTCTCACCACTTCTATTCAGCATAGTATTTGAAGTCCTTGCCAGATTAGGCAAGAAAGAAATACAGTGCATTCAAATAGGAAGAGAAGAAGTCAGACTATATCTGTTTGCAGTTGAAATGATTTTTTATTTCAAATTTTATTAAAAGTTTAAAGCCAAATTTTAAACATGCTATATTTTACAAAATAGGAATGATTAGATATACAGCACAGTATTTCTAAGTTGCGAATTTTTTTTTATTGCATTTTAGGTTTGGGGGTACATGTGAAGAACATGCAAGATTATTGCATAGGTATACATGTAGCAGTGTGATTTGCTGCCTTCCTCCCCCTCACCTATATCTAGCATTTCTCCCCATGCCATCCCCCCAACTCACCACTCCCCACTGTCCCTCCCCTATTTCACCCCAACAGACCCCAGTATGTAGTGCTCCCCTCCCTGTGTCCATGTGTTCTCATTGTTCAACACCCACCTATGAGTGAGAACATGCGGTGTTTGATTTTCTGCTCCTGTGTCAGTTTGCTGAGAATGATGGCTTCCAGGTTCATCCATGTCCCTACAAACTCATCGTTTTTGATGTATGCATAATATTCCATGGTGTATATGTGCCAAATTTTCCGTGTCCAGTATATCATCAATGGGCATTTGGGTTGGTTCCAGGTCTTTGCTATTGGAAACTGTGCTGCAATGAACATGCGTGTGCATGCGTCCTTATAGTAGAATGATTTATAATCCTTTGGATATATACCCAGTAATGGGATTGCTGGGTCAAATGGAATTTCTATTTCTAGGTCCTTGAGGAATCGCCACACTGTCTTCCACAATGGTTGAACAAATTTACACTCCCACCAACAGTGTAAAAGTGTTCCTATTTCTCCACATCCTCTCCAGCATCTGTTGTCTCCAGATTTTTTAATGACTGCCAGTCTAACTGGCGTGAGATGGTATCTCAATGTAGATTTGATTTGCATTTCTCTGATGACCAGTGATAATGAGCATTTTTTCATATGTTTATTGGCCTCATGTATGTCTACTTTTGTAAAGTGTCTGTTCATATCCTTTGCCCACTTTTGAATGGGCTTGTTTGTTTTTTTCTTGTACATCTGTTTTAGTTCTTTGTAAATTCTGGATATCAGCCCTTTGTCAGATGCGTAAACTGCAAAAATTTTTTCCCATTCTGTTGGTTGCCAATTCACTCTAAAGATTGTTTCTTTTGCTGTGCAGAAGCTGTGGAGTTTGATTAGGTGCCATTTGTCTATTTTGGCTTTTGTTGCCAATGCTTTTGGTGTTTTGGTCATTAAGTCCTTGCCTATGCCTATGTCCTGAATGGTTTTGCATAGATTTTCTTCTGGGGTTTTCATGGTGTTAGTTCTTATGTTTAAGTCTTTAATCCATCTGGAGTTAATTTTAGTGTAAGGTGTCAGGAAGGGGTCCAGCTTCTGCTTTCTGCACATGGCTAGCCAGTTTTCCCAACACCATTTATTAAACAGGGAATCATTTCCCCATTGCTTGTTTTTGTCAGGTTTGTCAAAGATCAGATGGTTGTAGTTATGTTGTGTTGCCTCCGAGACCTCTGTTCTGTTCCATTGGTCTATATCTCCGTTCTGGTACCTGTACCATGCTGTTTTGATTACTGTAGCCTTGTAATATAGTTTGAAGTCCAGTAGTGTGATGCCTCCAGCTTTGTTCTTTTTGCTTAGAATTGACTTGGCTATGCGGTCTCTCTTTTGGTTCCATATGAAGTTCAAGGTGTTTTTTTCCATTTCTGTGAAGAAAGTCATTGGTAGCTTGATGGGGATAGCATTGAATGTGTATATTACTTTGGGCAGTATGGCCATTTTCACGACATTGATTCTTCCTAACCATGAACATGGAATGTTTCTCCATCTGTTTGTGTCCTCTCTTATTTCGTTGAGCAGTGGTTTGTAGTTCTCCTTGAAGAGATCCTTTACGTTCCTTGTTAGTTGTATTCCTAGATATTTTATTCTCTTTGTAGCAATTGTGAATGGCAGTTCGTTCTTGATTTGGCTCTCTTTAAGTCTGTTATTGGTGTATAGGAATGCATGTGATTTTTGTACGTTGATTTTGTATCCTGAGACTTTGCTGAAGTTGCTTATCAGTTTCAGGAGACTTTGGGCTGAGACAATGGGGCCTTCTAAATATACAATCATGTCATCTGCAAATAGAGACAATTTGATTTCCTCCTTTCCTATTTGAATACCCTTTATTTCTTTTTCTTGCCTGATTGCTCTGGCTAGAACTTCCAGTACTATATTGAATAGGAGTGGTGAGAGAGGGCATCCTTGTCTAGTGCCAGATTTCAAAGGGAATGCTTCCAGTTTTTGCCCATTCAGTATGATATTGGCTGTTGGTTTGTCATAGATAGCTTTTATTATTTTGAGATACGTTCCGTCAATACCTAGCTTATTGAGGGTTTTTAGCATAAAGGGCTGTTGAATTTTGTCAAAGGCCTTCTCTGCATCAATTGAGATAATCATGTGGTTTTTGTCTTTGGTTCTGCTTATGTGGTGAATTACATTTATGGACTTGCATATGTTGAACCAGCCTTGCATCCCTGAGATGAATCCTACTTGATCATGATGGATAAGCTTTTTGATGTGCTGTTGAAATCAGCTTGCCAGTATTTTATTGAAGATTTTTGCATCTATGTTCATCATGGATATTGGCCTGAAGTTGTCATTTCTTGTTGATTCTCTGCTGGGTTTTGGTATCAGGATGATGTTGGTCTCATAAAATGATTTGGGAAGGATTCCCTCTTTTTGGATTATTTGGAATAGTTTCAGAAGGAATGGTACAGCTCCTCTTTGTATGTCTGGTAGAATTCGGCTGTGAATCCGTCTGGACCTGGGCTTTTTTTGGGTGGTAGGCTCTTAATTCTTGCCTCAACTTCAGACCTTGTTATGGGTCTGTTCAGGGTTTTGACTTCTTCCTGGTTTAGGCTTGGGAAGAGGCAAGTGTCCAGGAATTTATCCATTTCTTCCAGGTTTACTAGTTTATGTGCATGGAGTTGTTTGTAATAATCTCTGATGATGGTTTGAATTTCTGTGGAATCTGTGGTGATATCCCCTTTATCGTTTTTTATTGCATCAATTTGGTTATTCTCTCTTTTCTTTTTTATTAATGTGGCTAGTGGTCTGTCTATTTTGTTGGTCTTTTCGAAAAACCAGCTCCTGGATTTATTGATTTTTTTGAAGAGTATATTGTGTCTCTAACTCCTTCAGTTCTGCTCTAATCTTAGTTATTTCCTGTCTTCTGCTAGGTTTTGAGTTTTTTTGATCTTGCTCCTCTAGCTCTTTCAATTTTGACTATAGAGTGTCAATTTTAGATCTCTCCTTTCTTAACATGTGGGCTCTCATTGCTATATATTTTCCTCTAGAGACTGCTTTAAATGTGTTCCAGAGGTTCTGGTATGTTGTGTCTTCATTCTCGTTGGTTTCAAAGAACGTCTTTATTTCTGCCTTCATTTCATTGTTTATCCAGTCAACATTCAAGAGCAAGTTGTTCAGTTTCCATGAGGCTGTGTGGTTCTGAGTTAGTTTCTGAATTCTGAGTTCTAGCTTGATTGCACTGTGGTCTGAGAGACTGTTTGTTATGATTTCTGTTCTTTTGCATTTGCTGAGGAGTGATTTGCTTCCAATTATGTGGTCAATTTTAGAGTAGGTACAATGTGGTGCTGAGAAGAATGTATATTCTGTGGATTTGGGGTGGAGAGTTCTGTAAATGTCTATTAGGTTAGCTTGGTCCAGGTCTGAGTTCAAGTCCTGGATATCCTTGTTAATTTTCTGTCTGGTTGATCTGTCTAATATTGACAATGGGGTGTTAAAGTCTCCCACTATTATTGTGTGGGGGTCTAAGTCTCTTTGTAAGTCATTAAGAACTTGCCTTATGTATCTGTGTGCTCCTGTACTGGGTGCATATATATTTAGGATCATCAGCTCTTCTCATTGCATTGATCCTTTTACCATTATGTAATGTCCTTCTATGTCTCTTTTGATCTTTGTTGCTTTAAAGTTTATTTTATCAGAGATGAGAATTGCAACTTCTGCTTTTTTTTTTTTTTGCTCTCCATTTTCTTGGTAAATCTTTCTCCATCCCTTTACTTTGAGCCTTTGTGTATACTTGCATCTGAGATGGGTTTCCTGGATACAGTACACTGATGGGTTTTGGCTTTTTATCCAATTTGCCAGTCTGTGTCTTTTGATTGGGGCATTTAGCCCACTCACTTTTAGGGTTAATATTGTTATGTGTGAATTTGATGCTACCATTTTGATGCTAGCTGGTTGTTTTGCCCATTAGTTGATATAGATTCTTCATTATGTTGATGCTCTTTACCATTTGGTTTATTTTTAGAGTGGCTGGTACAAGTTATTCCTTTCTATGTGTAGAGCCTCTTTCAGAATCTCCTGTAAAGCAGGCCCCTGGTGATGAAATCCCTGAGTACTTGCTTGTTCGCAATGGATTTTATTTTTCCTTCACTTATGAAGCTTAGTTTGGCCAGATAGGAGATTCTGGGTTGAAAGTTCTTTTCTTTAAGGATGTTGAATATTGGCCCCCACTCTCTTCTGGCTTGTAGGGTTTCTACTGAGAGATCTGCTGTGAGTCTGGTGGTCTTCCCTTTGTGGGTAGCCCGACCTTTTCTCTGGCTGCCCTTAGCATTTTCTCCTTCATTTCAACCCTGGTGAATCTGACGATTATGTGCCTTGGGGTTGCTCTTCTTGAGGAATATCTTTGTGGTGTTCTCTGTATTTCCTGGACTTGAATATTGGCCTGCCTTGCTAGGTTGGGGAAGTTTTACTGGATAATATCCTGAAGAGTATTTTCCAGCTTGGATTCTCTTCATCAAATTCAGGTACACCTATCAAACGTAGATTAGGTCTTTTCACATAGTCCCACATTTATTGGAGACTTTGTTCATTCCTTTTTACCCCTTTTTCTCTATTCTTGCCTTCTTGTTTTATTTCATTGAGCTGATCTTCGACCTCTGATATCCTTTCTTCTGCTTGGTCAATTCGGCTGTTGAAACTTGAGCATGCTTCATGAAGTTCTCGTGTCGTGTTTTTCAGCTCCATCAATTCACTTATTTTCCTCTCTAAGATGTCCATTCTCGTTAGCATTTCATCAAATCTTTTTTCAACATTCTTAGTTTCTTTGCATTGGGTTAGAACATGTTCTTTTAGCTCACAGAAGTTCCTTATTACCCACTTTCTGAACTCAGATTCTGTCATTTAATCATGCTCATTCTCCATCCAGCCTTGTTCCCTTGCTGGTGAGGAGTTGTGATCCCTTGTAGGAAGAGAGGTGTTCTGGTTTCAGGTGTTTTCATCCTTTTTGCACTGGTTTCTTCCCATCTTTGTGGATTTATCCACCTGCTGTCTTTGTAGTTGCTGACTTTCAGATTGGGTCTCTGAGTGGACATCCAATTTGTTGATAATGAAGTTATTTCTGTTTCTTAGTTTTCCTTCTAGCCGTCTGGCCCCTCTGCTGTAGGGCTGCTGAGGTCCACTCCAGGCCCTTGCTTGCCTGGGGATCACTTGCAGCAGCTGCAGAACAGTAACTGTTGCT
Organism: Sapajus apella; assembly: GCF_009761245.1. Classification (NCBI taxonomy): domain Eukaryota; kingdom Metazoa; phylum Chordata; class Mammalia; order Primates; family Cebidae; genus Sapajus; species Sapajus apella. The sequence goes on along the minus strand of NW_022436943.1, from coordinate 20,905,749 downwards.
ACTAGTTTCTTTTTCTGCTATCTTTGTCCTAGAAGGATATCCACTAAATGTCATCTGATCTCTCCTTTATGAGGTGACTCTTTGGATATATGGGGGTCAGAGATCTGCTTGAGGAGACAGTCTGTCCTTTACATGAGCTCAAGTGCTGAGTTGTGAGCTCCGTTTTTCATTCAGGGCTCCTGGGCATGTATGTTTAGGTCTGCAGCAGCAGAACTCATAAACACCTTTTTTTTTTCCCCAGGTGCTCTGTCCCAGGTAATTAGAGCTTTATGAGTTTCCGTTGTGCTGCTGCCTTTTTTTCAGGGCTGCCCTGCACAACAAGGAGGTAGCCTAGTCACTGTCTGCCTGCAGTGGCTTTGCTGAGCTGCTGTGGGCTCCGCCCAGCTATCATGTGAACTTCCCTGCAGTCCTGTTTATACGGGTGTAGTTAGAACTGTCTCAGCATTGGTGGCCTGCCTCTGTAATGGCGGACTCTCACTGTAATGGCAGGTTGCCTTGGCAATGGTGGGTTGCCTTGGCAATGGCGGGCTGCCTCAGCAATGGCGGACTGCCTCCATAGTGGTGGAGTTCCTCGGCAATGACAGACGCCCCTCCCCCACAGAGCTGGACCATCCTGGGTTCAGCTGTGCTTGCTGTGAAACTCTCAATCCAAAGAGTTTCTGATTGCTGTTCTTTTGTGGGTGTGGGACCAGCCAAGGCTGATCACCTGGCTCCCTGCCTCAGAGTCTTTTGGTTTTTGGTTGAATGGTTGACTCTCTCCCAGGTGTTCCAGTCACCTGTTGAAAAGGCACCAGGGTCTTTGTGATTTCCCATGCAGCGACTCATTGTACCAGCTTATACAGTGGTATGGGGCTTTTTTTTTTTTTTTTTTGGCCTGGGAATCTCCTGGCCTAGCACCCTGTTTCAGATCCCTTTTTAGACAGATGAATGGGTGACTGTGCCTTCCCAGGGTTCCAATCGCCTGCTAAAAGGGCACCCGGACCAGTGTATTTTGTATGGAGAACTGCCGTGCCGGAGCGCTGCAAATCAGCCACGAGGGCCAAAACAGCCATGGGGACTGAATCGGCTGCGCTGGCCAAAACAGCCATACTGGTCAAAACGGCCGCACTGGTGACCCATGGGGCTCCTCTGCCTGGGAATCTCCTGGTCTGTGGGCAAGAAAAATCCGTCTGGAAATGCAGCGTCCACTCACCCTCTGCGCTTTCACTGGGAGCTGCAATCCTGAGCTGTTCCTAAACTGCCATCTTGGATCCAGATCTGAAATGATTTTTTTATCTAGAAAATTCCATAGTAATCTCAGCCCTAAAGCTCCTTCAGACAATAAAAAACTTCAGCAAAATTGCACGCACAAAAATCGCTAGCATTCCCCTATATTAACAACAATGAAACTGAGAACGAAATTAGAAAGCCAATTCCATTAACAATTGCCACAACAAAAAATATCCTAGGAATACAGCTAATCAGGGAGGTGAAATATCTCTACAATGAGAATTGCAAAACATTGGTCAAAGAAATCAGAGAAGACACAAACAAATGAAGAAACATCCCATGCTTATGAATATAAAGAATCAATATCATTAAAATGGCTATATGACCCAAAGCAATTTACAGATTCAATGCTCTTCCTAGCACACTACCATGACATTCTTCACAGAACTAGATAAAAATTACTTTAAAATTTATATGAAACTGAAATTCAGCTCAAATACCCAAGCCAATGCTAAGCAAAAAGAACAAAGTCGGAGTAATCATGTTACTCAACTTCAAATTATACTACAACGTTACAGTGACCAAAATAGCATGGTATTGGTACATAAACAGGCACACAGACCAATGGAACAGAATAGCCCAGAAATAAGCTTGCACATCTATGACCACCCAATCTTTGACAAAGCTAACAAATACAAGCAATATGGGGGAAAAAATCCTATTCAATAAATGGTGCTGAGAGAACTGGCTAGCCATAGGCAGAGCATTGAACCTGGACCCTTTCTTTACACCGTATATAAAAATCAACTCAAAATGTATTATAGGCTTAAATGTAAAACCCAAAACTATAAAAACTCTGAAGACAACTTGGGCAATACCATCCTTGATATAAAAACGGGCAAAGATTTTATGAAAAGACACCAAAAGCAATTGCAAAGAAAGCAAAAATTGATAAATGGGATCTAATTAAACTTAAGAGCTTCTGCACAGCAAAAGAAACTATTAACAGAGTAAACAGACAACCTACAGGATGAGAGAAAATTTTTGTAAACTATGCATGTGACAAAGGTCTAACATCTTCCATCTATAAGAAACTTAAACAAATTTACAAAAGTAAAACAACCCATTAAAAAGTGGGCAAAGCACATGAACAGATACTTCTCAGATATCATTGACCATTTTAGAGAAATGCAAATCAAAACCACAATGAGATAACATCTCACACCAGTCAGAATGGCTGTTATTAAAAAGTCAAAAAATAACAGGTGCTAGCAAGGCTGTGGAGAAGAGGAACCCTTGTACACTGTTTGTGGGAGTGTTAATTAGTTCAACTATTGTGGAAAGCAGTGTGGCCATTCCTTAAAGGGCTAAAAGCAGAAGTACCCTTCAATCCAGTAATCCCATTACTGGGTATACACCCAGAGAAAGATAAAGCATTCTACTATAAAGACACAGGCATGTAAATGTTCAGTGCAACACTGTTCACAATAGCAAAGACATGAAATCAACCTAAATGCCCATCAATGATAGACTGGATAAAGAAAATGTGGTACATATACAGCATATAATATTACACATCCATAAAATAGAATAAGATTATGTCTTTTGTGGGGACATGGATGGAGCTGGATACCATCATCTTAAGCAAACAAATGCAGGAACAGAAAATCAAATATCACATGTTCTCATTTATAAGTGGGAGCTAATGATAAAAACTTATGAACACACAGAAGGAAACAACAGACACTAGAGTCTATTCGAAAAGGGAAGGCAAAATGAGGGAGAGGTGCAGAAAAAATAACTGTTGCACACTGAGCTTAATACCTGGGTGATGTCATAATATGTACAACAAACCCCCATGACATGTGTTTATCTATGCAACAACCCTTCATATGTACTCCCAAACTTAAAAAAAAAGAATTTAAGAAACTTTAGAAGGAAATCAGTAGCAAATTTAAAAACTAAAAATTATATTTTTAGCACCAGAGAAAGCTAACATCTTTATCAGTTCTAAAAGGTATAATTATCATAGTATGAATTATAGTCCTTTAAAATGAAAATTTGACATGTAATAACATGCATACAGCTGCGAAATCAATTCTGCCATCCAGATAAGAAACACATCCATCAGTCCCAAAGGTTCTTCATGACCCTTTGGAATCCCTCCTTCATTCTCTTGACTGCTACTCCTCATCTCTAGGCAAACAGTGATCTCTTTATGTCAGTATAGGTTAGTTTGCATTTTTTGAAATTTTATTACTTTTACTTTTTCAGTTCATCCACTTATGATTATTATTTTGAGTTATAACTGTGATTTTTTAATCAAGTTTCTTTTTACTGCTGAGTAGTATTCTATTTTATGGACATACCGGTTTGTTTATCCTTTCACCTGTTGATAGAAATTTGTGTTGCTTCCCAATTTTGATCTGTCACAAGTGAAAACATCATTAATATGTATATATATAAATATGCATATAAAAAGTAATTTTATTGAGTAAATGCCTATGTGTTGAATGAATACATCATTTCATCAATATATTTTTACATTTTTGGGAAAATAGCAAACTGCTTTCCAAGGCGTGTTTAGCATTTAACTTTTCCACAGCAGTACATGAGAGTTTACAGAGCTCTAGATTCCCACCAACACTTTGGATAACCAGACTTTTAAATTTCAAATGTTCAGATAAATATATAGTGTTATTTCCAATAGCAAAGACATGGAATCAACCTAAATGCCCATCAATGACAGACTGGATAAAGAAAATGTGGTAAATATACCCCATGGAATACTATGCAGCCATAAAAAAACAATGAGATCATCTCTTTTGCAAGAACATGGCTGGAGCTGGAGGCTACTAGCCTTAAGAAACTAATTCAAATACTGCTTGTTCTCATTTATAAGTAGGAGCTAAATGATGGGAAGTCATGAACACAAAGAAGGAAACAACCAACACTGAGGTATACGTGAGGGTTTAGAGTAGTAGATGAGCAGGAAAAATAACCATTGGATACTAGGCTGAATATCTGGGTGATAAAATAATCTGTACAACAATCCCCCATGACATGAGTTTACCTATATGACAAAGCTTCACATGTATCCCCAAACCTAAAAGTTTAATAAAATATGTAGTGGTATCACACTGCAGGCACCACCCCACCTAAAGGTTGGCTGTGGCTGGAGACTGGGGGATGGGGTGGGGCTAGAAAAGCCTCCTTTTCTCCTGCTTCATCCTTTAGCAGTTAGGATGACAGTCGCCCACCACCATGCCCAGCTACTTTTTTTATTTTCAGTAGAGACAGGATTTCATCATGTTGGCCAGGCTGGCCTCAAACTCCTGACCTCAAGTGATCCACCTTCCGGGACCTCCCAAAGTGCTGGGATGATAGGCGTGAGCCACCAGGATTTAGCCCTTTAAGAGCAAGTGCACAGGCCAAGCCCAGTGGCTCAGGCCTGTAATCCTAGCACTTTGGGAGGCCGAGGCGGGAGGATCATGCGGTCAGGAGTTCGAGACCAGCCTGGCCAACATGATGAAACCCCGTCTCTACTAAAGAAACAAAAAATTAGCCAGGCATGGTAGTGGACACCTGTAATCCCAGCTACTCAGGAGGCTGAAGCAGGAGAATGGCTTGAATCTGGGAGGCGGAGGTTGCAGTGAGCTGAGATCACACCATCGCACTACAGCCTGGGCAACAGAGTGAGACTCTGTCTCAACAAAATAAAAATAAAAATAAATAAATAAATAAACAAACACCTTTCACTGTGGCCAGCCCTTACACTCTGAATGACCTATCATCTCTGTCATAGGTTGACTCCCTGGAACCCCTCTCCCCATTAGTCACTCAGTTAAGTAACTTGTACTGTGTGTCACCCCATCCTAAAGACAGATGTGTGGAATCCCACTGGAATGGATCGGGGTATCTGGTGACCTTGGCCTGGGGATCAGGGCTCAACATACAAATTTTGATGGAACATAAACTTTCAGTCCATAATAATTGGAAAAAACAAAGACTTTGGATTAGCTGGGCCCGGGCCTTGTTCTACTATTTCAGACCTATGTGATTTTGGCTGATTTATACTCAGAAACTCTATTTTCTGTGAATTGAGAGTGTCAATACTAACTTCATAATTATAATCATTATCAACATGATGATATTTTTTTAGCATTTACTATAGTTTTTTACTATACAGCATTCACTAATAATTTTTTCAGTGACTTTTTAAGTATTAAATTATTGAATTCTCTGAATAATCCTACGAGGCAAATGATATTGTTAGCCTGATTTTTTGTTGGGAAACTAATATGAACAAAGAGCATAAAAAACTTCACAGATTTGATATAAGTATTAAACAAATATGTAAAATACCCAGTATATGGTGAAATGTATATTTCCATCCCTTTTACATATGCAACAAGCTGTCAAAGAAACAAAAATACTAGGCGTTTATATCACCAAAGAAAGAACTGTTATGACTGGCATACTTTAGTAATTCACAATATTATCCCCTAAAAATGCCAACTTGTCTTTACTTAAAGACTTCACAGGTTGGGTACGGTGGCTTACGCCTGTAATTCCAGCACTTTGGGAGGTCAAGACAGGTGGATCACTTAAGGTCAGGAGTTTGAGTCCAGACTGGCCAGCATGGTGAAACCCTGTGCTTACCAAAAATATGAAAATTAGCTGAATGTGGAGGCGGGTGTCTGTAATCCCAGCTACTCAGGAGGCTGAGAGTTTAGAATCACTTGAACCCAGCAGGCAGAGGTTACAGTGAGCTGAGATCACACTACTGTACTCCAGCCTGGACAACAAGAGCAAAACTGCCTCTCATAAAAAAAAAAAAAAAAAAAAAAAAAAAAAAAAAGACAGCACAAATGAACTTATCACAACAGGCTGTTAGTTTTTAAGCAAACTAGTAGAGTACCTGCAAGAGGGATTTGATTTTTTTCTTCCATTTTCCATGACCTTAAATGTCAAAACTTATCAGTGTCAGTCCTTATCAATTTAAAGTGTTATCTATCCAATAGTTCCTCCTAAGAATTCTTGCCATTTGAAACAATATTTAATTAGAAACAACATGTAATATCACTGTGAGAATATTCCTGCTTTAATTATAGGTTTAAATCTTTCATGCTGATTCAGAAGCAAAATATCCTTATGGTTGCCAATATAAAAAGAAGAGATGGAAAATGACATTTGCTAAAAATGTTTTTCAAAACATTTTTAAATTCAAGGCAATCTTTTATATAATTAAGGACTTGCCTATCCCAATTTATTTCCTTTAAGTTAATGTTATTTCTTTATGTATTCAGATATGCTTCTTCAGAATGCTAGTAGGATATCAATTTCATAAAGTAGATTAGAACTTCCTTCTTGGTTACACATCAGAAAATCTAAGAATCTTTCAAAAAATATCTATGTTCAGGCCTTACTCTCCAACAATTGATTTAAAATATCTGTAGGTAGAGTCCAGATATGAGGATTTTATAAAAATATTTTAGTTGAATTTGATGTTTAATGATTAAGGTAAATGTTCAAATCAACAGCAGGCATGTGCATTGATTTCCATGACAACGCACTTTTCAGATTATGCAAACCACTAAATCTTGGCTTATACAAAGAATATGGTCAAAAAAATTTCCCTATAATGAAATCAGAATCCTAGTAGAAAGTAGGACCAAAAGACTTAATATGGTAATAAAAAAAAAAAAAAAAAAAAAACTTGGGAGACATATCTAAAAATCTTGTGCCACAGAATTTTAATCTTCTGAGATACTTTTCCACTTGCTAGGGGAAAACAGCCACCTTTTTCCTAGACAATATATAATGTTTGTCCTTTTATTATATCACCTGAACTGTTCAGGGCTTCCAGGCAATACATAGGAATAAACACCTAGAGAAATAATTTCCCCACTAAGGAAAAAAAGTACTTCACATTTTACTTTTTTATGTGATTTGGCTTATAAAAAGTTTATAGTATGGGTAAAATCTTTTATATCTCAGAATTTACCCTGAAATGAATCCTAATACAATGCAGAAATGGCTTTTTAATGTTCGAACAAGTAATTCGAATGATGTGATATAGTAGAAGAATGATATGATATGGTAGAACTGTCTTGGCAGATAACTGAGGGAAGTGTTGGAAGGCTCAAATGAGGGAGAAATTAAAATAAATGTACTAAATGATAATAGAAAATCTTCCACATAACTATGATCACCAGGGTGTCCCTAGGTATGTTCTTTTTCTTAGACAAAAGGGCACAGGGATTATTGAGAAACTCAGTTCGGGCTGTCTTTTGGCAGTAGACAACGCTGACATGTTTCTGGGTCCTTCATACGAATGAGGATGATAGAGGTATTGATAAGAAACCTTATGGTGACATGTAATTATCAGAGGCAATATGAATATAATATACCACAACAGGAAGCAAAGCCAGAGTGGCACTTTTTCCTGAAGTCTTCTTTGGTGGAGAGAAGTAAAACATCGTGACTCTAGGTATAAGATGGATGGGAAGTAGGCTATAATATTTCATGATTTATATAAAAAAGCAAATCAAGAATTGAAAAGCAAAAGGTTGGTATTATCTACATAGAATATCAAAATCCAGGACAGTCTTTTCAATAAATGCTGAGAAAACTAGATATCTATGTGTGAAATAATAAAATTAGAGCCCTATCTCTTGCCAAATACAAAAATCAAAGCAAAATGGATTAAAGACTTAAATCTGAGATCTCAAACTGTTAAACTACTAAAAGAAAACATTGAGAAAACTCTCCAGAATATTGGTCTGGGCAAAGACTTCTTGAGCAACACCCCACAGGCACAAGCAACCAACGCAAAAATCAACAAATTGGAGCACATTAAATTAAAACGCTCTGCACAGCAAAGAAAACAATCAACAAAATGAAGAGAAAACCCACACCATGGGAGAAAATATTTGCAAACTACTTATCAACAAGGAATTACTAGCCAAAATATATAAGTACTCAAGCAACTCTACAGAAAAAAAAATATAATAATCTAATTTTAAAATGGGCAAAAGATCTGAATAAACATCTCTCAAAAGAAGACATAAAAATGGGAAGCAGGCATGTGAAAAGGTTCTCAACATCACTGATCATCAGAGAAATGTGAATAAAGACTACAATGAGATATCTCAACCTGGTTAAAATGGCTTTTATCCAAAAGACAGGCAAAAATAAATGCTGGCAAGGATATGAATAAAAAAGGAATCATCATACGCTGTTGGGGGGGATGTAAATTAGTACAATCACTATGAAGAAAAGTTTGGAGGTTCATCATAAAACTAAAAATAGACCTACCACATGATCCAGTAATCCCAATGCTAGGTACATACCCAAAAGAAAGTAAATCAGTATATTTAAGAGATATCTGCACTCCTATATTTATTGCAGCCCCGTTCAAATACCCAAGAATAGGAAGCAACTTAGGTGTCTATCAACAATGAATAGATAAGGAAAATGTACATATATATACAATGAAGCACTATTCCCACACCAAAGAATGAGGTCCTGTCCTTTGCAACAACATGGATGAAACTGCGGGTCATTATGTTAAGTGAAATAAGCCAGGCACAGAAACACAAATATTACATATCCTCACTTATCTGTGGGAGATTAAAAATTAAAACAATGAAACTCATGGAGACAGAGAGTAGAAGGATGATTACCAGAGGCTGGGAAGGGTAGTTGGGAGGTGGAAGGTGAAGGAGAAATGGCTAATAGGTACAAAAAACTAGTTAGAAAGAATTAATAAGACCTAGCATTTACTAGCACAATAGGGTGACTATAGTAAAAATTAGTTATTTTTAAATGAACAATGAAATTAAGAGTACAATGGGATTGTTTGAAACATAAAGGTTAAATGCTTGACGTGATGGATACAATATTTACCCTAATGTGATTATTATGCTTTGTATGCCTGTAACGAAACATCTCCTGTCCCCCATAAAGGTATACACCTACTATGTACCCAACAAAAATAAGAATTATAGTAAAGCAAAACAAAATTAGTCACCCAGTTTCTAGGTCTGAGCCAATTCTCATGCCCTATCAACAGAAAAGGAGTATAAATCCTCTTGAGAAAGGACTCTGTAAAGCTTTGTCAAATAAAAAAAAATAGAAACAATAATATTGGTGGTCTTTATTTTTCAAAGAGAAGTATAATAATTTACAGTGTAGCTGCTTGCTGGAGAAGGGAAATATCATGATCTTTTGAAGTCTATGGATACAAGTTCTGAGCTGACATTGACAAGGGAACAAAATGTCACTATAGTCTTCAGAACAGAGTGTGTGTTATGAAGACCAGATAATAAATGGAATCCTGCCCCAAAAATAAAGTATTGCTAATTGGTCTAGAAACCTATATTTGGGCATTTTTCTGTTTCTTGAATTCATAATTAAAAGAGGTACACTGGCTTGCTGATGTATACCTCCTATTCTCAGATTTCTGAATTAAGAGGTATGATGTTATAAATGGCAGATAGGAAGTCCCTAAAACTTTTGCTTGCTAGGGAAAAATATTAAGTCATAAAAATATGGCATTCAGATAAAATTTCAGAGATTTCTGAAACTCTGAAGATTTAAAAGAGTGTAAGGCAATGATTCCCTTCTTACATTCTTTCATTCCAACAGTGTATTCCCTGCAAAAATGAGACGGACTGATGCAAGTTGTTAACAGACTACTAGAAACTTCATCATGTGGTACTTCTAATCACAGCTACTGAGTAAATGTATCACTTTTAACAATAAAGTCTCTGATAATTGATATGTGATGAATAATCTTGTGAATATGCTCTTTTCAACTCCCAAGAACAAAGAGAAATCAAAGAAGTTTGCATTCACATTTAAATGGGAAGGATGGTAGTATACATTCATGACTTCCCTGAACCCATATTGATTCATGTACTCTTATCTCATTATATATTACAAAGACATTAATTATCTTGGTATGTTATTAGAGTGTTAAATCATCTAGTTACTTTACATGAGATTAAATTTTTTTTAAATAATTTCTTAGCCCAACTGTTGTCCTTTGAAAATGTACAACATAAAGCAGACATAATGCTATACGGACATATGAGTAAGGAAACAACTATCTTCTAAACATAACCCTGCTCTTGGTATTTCATCACCTCACTCATTACCACATTAGTTTTATCCATCCTCATCTCTTATCGTGACTAATGCAACATCTCCAACTAATCTTATTTCTACCCTTGAGTTTTAAACCTTCAAATAGATGCCAGAGTGATCTTTGAAAGACAGAAATTAATATGCAACAGTCATCTTCTCAAACTCTTTAATGACTATTTGGCCTCCATAGAATTCAATCTAAACAATTCACCATGGTTCTGGTGTCTGATGTCAGTGAATTCATCTTCTACTACTTTGTATTTTTCTAAACTTATTTTCTGCTATCCTCCCCTGAATCATTCTTCTCTAACCATGTTCTTGCTTCCCTCAAAAACCACACCAAGCTTATTCCAACTTCAAGCATATTTCACTTGCTGCTCTCCTGGCCTGAGAACTTCTTGGCTTAGATTTTGCATGGATTATTCAATCATTTTATTCAGACCCCTATTCATATGTCAGCTTCACAGACAGAGTCCCCCTGACCGTATTTAAATTGGCCACATCCATTTCCCTTTATATATATTATCACTTTATGCCCTTAGTCTTATTTTATTAGAACTATCAAATCTTTATTTGTTCATTTTTAAGAATCTAAAGTGTGCTTTAGAATGTGACTTTTGTAAAGGCATGGAGGTATTGTTGATGTTCATCACTATTATTTTAGGACCCAAGATAATGCCTAGATTGGTGCTCAATAAATTTTTGTTGGATAATTAAATGAACTAAGGCTATTCTATAACAAAGTAAACACAGTAGACTTAAAAATTTACATCAGTTTTTACTCAAGGGTACTTGGATAAAAATAAACATAATCCATTTCTATTTCTGATGGTAACATATTTTGCCCTTATCTACAAAGTATATTTTGGCTATTAGAATTATTAGGATTTTAGAATGGAAGTAACCCTGTCTCTTCTCTGGGTTGGATGTTCAAGGAGGAACATATGCAAGAATCACTGGTGAAACAGGGAATAAAACATTAAAGTCATCAATGACTTCAATAAACAACCTAAAAGCTCTATTCAAAAACTCTGAGAAAACCCAGATTGGAGGACGTGACTTGAGTAAGAAGCTGAAGTGGAGGTCTCCTACCTACATATTTACTCTGTATGTTGTGTTAAAAGAAAAATTTCAGACACATTAAATCTAAAGGAGTTTAATTGAGCAATGAATGATTCACGAATTGGGCAACCCCCAGAGTCACAGAAGACTTAGAGAGATTCCAGAGCAGCCTTATGGTAGAAGATTTATAGACCAAAAAAAAAAAAAAAAAAAAAAAAAAGGGGGAGGGAAATGACACACAGAAATTGGAAGTGAAGTATAGAAACAACTGGATTGGTTACAGCTTGGCATTTGACTTTTTTGAACACAGTTTTAACCGTTGGCTGTTTCATTGGCCAAAACTCAGTGATTGGTGCAAATGTGGGCTATGGTCTGTTCACACCTCCACTTGTTATAGTTCACAATGTACAGAAAAATCTTTAGGCTGAACTTAAATATACAAGGAGGCAGCTTTAGGCTAAACTTGATTAACAAGTGAGATCTACATTTACAAATGTTTCTAAATTGTAATGTGTTTGTAGTGCAAAAAAACTCTATGACACACCTCACATACCCAGTAATCAGAAGATGAAAGAAAACTGTCAGTTTCTGCCCAAGAAAGCCCTGCCAAGGTCAAGCCTTTCACTCTCTTCAAACATGGAATATGCTCCCACTTCACTCTTATTTTCAGAAGATAATTTCACATCCTAATTTATAGAGAAAAAGAATTAATACAACAGAAACTCCCCCAAAATTGTTTTTACTAACCCTCCACATCTACAGGTATATTTTTACACCTACCTTATGCTTACAGAGAAAGTGTACTTTCTCAAGTAAATTACTCAGCTTGTGGTCTGAATCCCTCTCACTCTTGTTTCCTGAAGAGACTTCCCTCATCATTTGAGCCATCCTTGTTCTATAATTTCAGTCATTCTCTCTCTGCTAGATTCTTCCTACATCCAACATATTCTCCAATATGTTCAAGTGTATCTAACATTAAAAATGAAAGCTAAACTAACTTGTTCGCAAAATCCCTCTTCCAGCTACCAACCGGTTTTTCCTCCTTTACAGCCAAACTTATTCTGAAGAGTTAATTTTCTGGGAACAGTGGCTCACTTCTGTAATCCCAGTACTTTGGGGGCCAAGGCCAGCGGATTGCTCAAGGCCAGGAGTTTAAGACTAGCCTGGGCATCGTAGAGAGACTCCATCTCTGCAAAAAATATTTTTTCAAAAATTAGCTGGACATGGGTGGCATGTGCCTGCAGTCATAGCTACTCAGGAGCTGGAAGCAGGAAGATCACTTGAACCTAGGAGTTCAAGGCTACAGTGAGCTGCAACTGTGCCATTACACTCCAGCCTGGGCAACAGAGCAAGATCCTGTCTCTCTCATTCATATACACACACACACACACACACACACACACACACACACACACACATATACATATAGCATGTGTGTGTGTATTGTGTATGTATATATACATGTATATACATATATATGTAGATATATACACACAAATATACACAAACATATATATGTATACATGTGTATACACACACATACAATGTGTTTATATATATACACACACAATATACACACACACATATACATACATATATATAGCTACATCTTTTTTTCCCTCACTCATCTGCTACTCTATTCTGGTTTAAACCCCTGTCACTTCATCAAAGGATATCTTGATTGAGTAACTGAATCCTATGAACTTTGATTAGTCCTTATTTCAGTAAGTTACTACTGGTTTTCCTCTCCCTTTTTCCTACAACTGTCTTTTCTTTCCTTCTATAATACCAGTTTTCCTGATTTTTCTGGTTTCTGCTTTATCATCTCCTCTTGAGGCTCATCTTTCTCTACCAAATTAATAAATATTGCCTCTCAGGTCTCAGCCGTATACCATCATCTTCATCTGTGGCCTTTCTCTCACATGATTTCAACCACCCTCATGATTTCAGTTATCCTATTTACGTTGGCAATTCCTAGATGTGTATCTCTACAGACTTGTGTGAGCTTCATAAACCTATAGCCCACTACTTATTCAGCACCTCCACTCTGGTGAGACAAATGTGTCCAAAACCAAACCCATAACGCTTTAATTCCTCAAACCTGATCCACTGCTATAGATTTCTATTGCAGTAATGCATCATAGCTCTTGTTCTGCAAACCAAGATCAAGGGGCATCTGTGAAATCTCAGTGTCTTATTCCCCAAAGAAGTCTTATTATTTATGCCTGCAAATTAATCCCAATCCACCCTCATCTACTTCTTCTACTCTTCCTCTTACTCTAATTGAAGCTGCTTACACACTTCTCACCGGGAAAACTGCAGTATCCCCTTAACTTGTCCCACCACAGCCACTTTTGCTTCATTGCAACTTGTTTTTCATGTTGCACCCAGGTAATCTCTTCAAAATCAAAACCTAATTATGTTTCTTCTTGAATATGTTTTCAAAGATTCCTCATTACTCTCTGGAGAAATAACAGAATCACGATTGGCTAATAGAGCTTCACTCTTAGGGCTGAGGAAAGGTCCTAAAGCACATGGCTTACTATCAGCTGAAAAAACAAAAAGAAAAGAACATTCTCTTATTTAGGAAAAGGAGGATTGACAGCCAACCCTGTTTGCTACCCTGCCATTTAGTAAGGAATCCCTCTGAATACATCATTCTACTGTACTTTGCTTTGTGTCTATTCAAGTGGTTACAGATGGACATATGTAACCCATTTTCATTGACAAGAACAACCTTTTGTGGGATTAATAGTGACATTGAAATGGCCCACATCTTTAAATAGTTCTTCTGAAAGCTGACCACTACAGCCACAACTGGGACACAAAATGCATTCCACCACCTAACTGGATTGCCTTTATTTCAAATAGCACTTCCCTGTCCTGGAAATGTAAATGGTCCACAAAGACCAGCTAAATTTCTTTATTGTCAGTGTGCTTGCCCCTTTGTAAAAGACGCTCTAGTCATTCAGCTTTCTCTTCCTATTTCCTTGTTTTCCTCCTGACTCTACTGGGCATGTCACAGCATGTCATTTCTCTCACTTTCTGTTTGTTCCTCATTGTTTCTCCTTTTCCTTTAATACATTCCAGACACACAGCTCTGTGTCTTCAATATATGCAGAAACAGCATGAATTCCAATCATCAAGACAATAACAATACCTTAGAACAGACAAAAAGAAAATCCCTGCAATTGTACCTTGTTTACTGAGTTGCTGGTTTGAATAGGCTCTGCAGGGGATTGTCTCTATAAAACTATTGTACACGATATGGAGATTTAAGGTCACTAAACAGTATGATTGACTGTAGATAAACTGAATCAGAGATGAACTTTGTTTTTCTTGCCTTTCCAATCCATATTCTTTGTTCATATTCTATTTTTCAGTATCACTCCCAACCAACTGTTACCCCACTTCCTGGATCTCACAGCACCCTACTGAGCCTTTACCTCTGAATTTTGTGTGTCTATCTATGGCCAGTGGCAGGTCTCTGAATTTTGTGTATCTCTATGGCCAGCCATGAGACCCAGCTGTGATATACCATTTGGCAATATATATGTAAAATTATCAAAAATTACTGGCTGTGCCTCATTTAAGCCCAAATATCTGAAGATGAATTAAATAAATTTGGCTTATTAATTCAAGATTATGAGTTATTTTAATAGCTTTCCAGATTATATTTTAGTTTTAACAGCAGGCCCAAAAATAACCCAGTGATCTACCTATAAAGTGCCCTGTTGTGGTCAATAATGATTATATCACATAGGGAAGAGAACGGTCATAGGTACTGGAATCCAGAGGCAGGTCTCAGAAATTTGCTTTAGTCATGTGCGTTCAAAAATTATATAACTATCGCTATGCTACAGAGTGAGTGTGGAGCTTGGTAGTCAACTTTGCACATCGCATTGAGTAATAAGAAGATTATGTAGACGACAGACATAATAAACACAAAACTAATAAGGTAAACCTGAAAAGTAGATTCACATTTCAAAAAAGGAAAACTGTGTTGGTACCTGCTAAGTATGCCATTTTTAAAAGAAATTAATAACAATTTAAGTATATTTTAATAGAGGTAAATTAACTTTTAATATGAACACATTGGCTATAGTATTAGCTACTCTTTATGGGAAAGTAATGATAAGAAGGGGACATGTCAAGTTTCTAGGGTCTTGATGTTTTGTGAAATTTTGCAGAGCTCTATTTTATAATTTGTGTGCATGTGCACAAGTGTGTGTATGGATGCATATTCAACTTGTACTTTTTTAATATGTCAAGAAATTTGAAGTGAGATCTTTTTAATGAAGTTTGTCTCTTTTTCATGTAGACCTATTCATTCTAATTTTGTATTCCTTTTAGTCTCTGTTTTCAACCCATGAGTGGTCAATAACCAACTTTAGCAGGTTTGCTGAATTGAAAAAAAAAAAATCAATAAAATACTCCATGGTAAATCTGCCCAGACAGGATAAGTTCATAAATCATTGCAACCTCTCTTCCCATGAGGCAGCCTCAACATGGATCGGTAGATAAGAACCACTTATATCTGAATGCAGTAAAAACATTGACACTAGACCTAAAGAGTCCAAGATTCTTCTATTTCTTCCATTACAAGTGAGGGTAAAAACCCAATATCCAGACAAATTCATAGGAATTGAGAATTTCAAAACATTTTAGAGACCATTAATCACAAGCCTTTTATTTTATAAATGGCTAAATAGCAGCCAAGAAATTAAATAACTTGTTAAGGACTCGCCCAACTATGTGACAGAAATAGAATCAGACCTCAAGTCTCCCTATTCTCAAGTCAGCACAGTTTCTCTCTGAGTTTCCTCTCCCCCATACTAAAGAAAGCTCTTAACATGTATAGTAATTTCCTCTCATCTGCAGGGGATATGTTCCAAGGCCCCAGTAGACGCCTGAAACCACAGATAGTGCCAAACCCTCTATATACTATGTGCAAATCTGTTTTTCCTTCCTTACAATTTCATGGCTAGAAGATTGATTCTTACCACAGACCTTAGCAACTTCACCATAAAGTTTTTATTTTCCTTATTAAATTTAGAAATTTTACCTTTTGAGTTAAAAGAAGCACTTTTATGGGTTCTCTTTGGTGTATACAAATTTTCAGCGTGACTAATCTTGTGCTTTGGGGCAATTATTAAGTAAAATACTAGTTCCTTGATTACAAATACCGTGATCCCGCAACAGTCTATCTGATAATCAGGAGGGCTACTAAGTTACAGGCAGATTGTGTATGCAGCATGGAGGCACATGTCCCACATGCGACAGAGCAGGATGGCAGGATGGTGTGAGACTTCGACATCATATTCAGAAAGCTGTGCAATTTAAAACTTATGAATTGTTTACTTTTTGATTTTGCCATTTAAGGAAAGACCACTGTATGTGTGTATATGTCTATGTACATATATTCCATGCAATCCCACGGTATTCTTTTTTGAAAATGGAAACCTTCATCTGCCATGGAGCTTCTCAATTACTCTCTAAGTAACAGCTTTAAAATTGCTTCCGAAGGCCGGGCGCAGTGGCTCACGCCTGTAATCCCAGCACTTTGGGAGGCCGAGGCTGGTGGATCACGAGGTCAAGAGATCGAGACCATCCTGGTCAGCATGGTGAAACCCCGTCTCTACTAAAAATACAAAAAATTAGCTGGGCATGGTGGCGCGTGCCTGTAATCCCAGCTACTCGGGAGGCTGAGGCAGGAGAATTGCCTGAACCCAGGAGGCGGAGGTTGCGGTGAGCCGAGATCGCGCCATTGCCCTCCAGCCTGGGTAACAAGAGCGAAACTCCGTCTCAAAAAAAAATAAAATAAAATTGCTTCCGAATCATTTCAGCTATTAAAATATGTGTATCTCAACTACTAAATTGTGGCTTCATTTAGTAATTGACATTATTGACTGTCTAGTTGATGTCACCCACTACAATTAGTGCTTGGTACTCAGAAATAATCAGGAAAATGGTATTTGCCATTGTAGTACCTTAGGTCAATTGAGGATATAGATATATATTAAAATAGTCATCAAAAAAGAAGTGTATGAAATACAGCATTTGACTTCATGTTTTACATTTGACTGCTGACAGCTTTTGAAACCCACCACTTCCTCTTCCCTTTCTGCCCCACATCTGGGCGAGCAGATAAGAAAGCCCCAGTGCTCCCTCCTTTGTTTTCAGTCGTATGCGCCCACACTGCCTCCAACACACACACATATACATACATATATACATGAAAATTGCCAACAAGAAAATTGACTCCATTTTTAGCAACCACTCAATTATTCTACAGTATTTCTGAATACCTCCCATGTGCTGGAAACCATACTAGGTATAGCAGTTAGACAGTAAATAAGACAGACATGGCCTCTACCTTCACAGAATAAAGAAGATTTTAAAAAAATCATTACAGTGTTAAGATAAGTGTTATAATAGGTATATACAAGAAAACCATGGGAGCTTATATATAGGCTAATCAGCCAAGTCTAGGAACTCATATTAAGCTTTCTAGAGGAAATGATGTTCATTTATTTATTTGTAGCTTAGTTCAGGGGTACATGTGCAAGATGTGCAGGTTTGTTACATAGGCAAATATGTGTTATGGGGGTTTGTTGCACAATTATTTAGTCACCAAGGTCTAGTATCCATTAGTTATTTTTTCCTGATCCTCTCCTTCCCCTCAGCCTACCCTCTAGAAGGAGCAGAGCAGACCTGATTCACAAATGATTGTGTGTGTCTGCTCTAATTTGAATGGGGCTACATAAAGAGCTGATGCAAAGTGTTCATCTCTGTATCACCTAATTTAAAACTCAGGCCAGAAAAACAGTGGACATTGCTCAAAGATACTGCAAACTGTATGAACAACCTTTAGTTGCATGGAACAATAATGTTTTGACAATAAAGTCAAGGCATTATTGTGTTTGTGACCGTCTAAGACCTGCAACAAGAGAGATTTATTTTAGGAATGCAAGAGTGGTTCAACCTAAAAAACAATGCAATGTACCACATTATTAGAAAGCAGGAAAGACACCCATATGATAATTTCAATTGAAGCAGAAAAGAAGTTGGCAAAATACTACATTCTTTCATAATTAAAACAAAAACCAGAAAACTTGGCATAGAAAGGACTGTCTTCAACATGACATGAAAACTACATGGCCGCCGGGCGCGGTGGCTCACGCCTGTAATCCCAGCACTTTGGGAGGCCGAGGCGGGTGGATCACGAGATCAAGAGATCGAGACCATCCTGGTCAACATGGTGAAACCCCGTCTCTACTAAAACTACAAAACATTACCTGGGCATGGTGGCGTGTGCCTGTAATCCCAGCTACTCAGGAGGCTGAGGCAGGAGAATTGCCTGAACCCAGGAGGCGGAGGTTGCGGTGAGCCGAGATCGCGCCATTGCACTCCAGCCTGGGCAACAAGAGCAAAACTCCGTCTCAAAAAAAAAAAAAAAAAAAAAAAAAAAAAAAAAAAAAAAAAAAAAAAAGAAAACTACATGGCCAAGGTAATACACAATGGTAAAAGACTGAAAGCTTCCCTCCTTAGATAAGGAACAAGGCAAGGATGTCCACTTTTGCCACTGTTATTTAACATTGTACTGAAAGTTCTAATTGTACTCATAACTTATACCACATACAAAATTATGCAAGCTGCTCAAAACTGAAATGTTTGTTCAGTTTGTAGTAATTTTGTTATCAGTGTCCACTGTTTTTCTGGCCTAGGTTTTGAGCCTAAACATAAAAGCTAAAACCATCAAATTCTTTAAAATACGTAGGGATAAATTTTTATGACCTAGGACTTGGCAATAACTTTGGCAATAACTTCTTGCCCCAAAAACTCAATCAACCAAAGAAAGAAATATGTGAACCTGACTTCATGAACATTAAAAACTTTTGTTCAGCAAAGGACATTACTAAGAATGTACAAATGCAGCCTACAACATGGGAGAAAATATTTGATGTCATTCATCTGATGAAGGTTCAATGTCCAAAACATATAAAGAACTTCTATAATTCAACAACGAAAAGATTAAAAAAAAATTAAAAATGGGCAAATAACTTAAAATATTTTAACTCCGAAGAAAATATAAATGGCAGTAAACAGATGAAAAGATAAACAGCATTATTAATGTTTAGGTAAATGCAAATAAAAGCCACAATAAGATACCACTTTACACCTAACAGCATGGGTATAATAAAATATGAAAAGGAAAACAGCAAGTATTGGCTAGGAGGTAGAGGAATTGGAATCCTCATATTATGCTATCAGAAATGTAAAACAGTGCAGCCACTGTGGAAAAGAGTTTAGCAGTTCTTCAACAAGCAAAACATGGAATAACTATTTGACACAGCAATTCTACTCTTAAACTATACACCAAAGAATTGCAAACGAGGACTCAAACAGATATTTTTATATCAATGTTTTGCACCATTACTCACAATAACTGAAGGTAGAAACAACCCAAGTGTCCATCAACAGATGAATGGATAGACAAAATGTAGCATGGAAATATGATGGAATATTATTCTGACATAAAAATAAATTAGTTCTGATATGTGCTGCACCATTAATAAACCTTGAGAACATGAAATATGCTAAGTGAAAGAAATCAAACACAAAAGGACAAATACTTTGTAATTAAATAAAATATTTAGAATAGGTACATTCATAGAGACAAAAAATATTGGTTACAAGGACCTGGGAGGAGGAAGAATAGGAGAGTTATTACTTAATGGGTACAGAGTTATTATGTGGGATGATGAAAAATTTTGGAAATGGTAATTGTGATGGTTGCTCAACATTTTGAATGTATTTAATGCTATCAAAGTATACATTTAAAAATGATTAAAATAAGTTTTATGTTATTTGCATTTTATCACACTAAAATGTTCAAAATAAGCAAAAACAAAATAAATTTATATTATAAGACACACATCTTTTAAAATCGATAGACAAACAGATCTCCTTTCTTTTTTAATTATACTTTAAGTCCTGGGGTACCAGTGCAGAATGTGCAGGTTTGTTACATAGGTATACATGTGTCATGGTGGTTTGCTGCACACATCACCCCATCATCTACATTAGTTATTTCTCCTAATGCTATTCCTACGCTATCCCCCAACCTCCTGCAATTCCTCCTCTCACTCCCACCCCCACAGGCCCCAGTGTTTGATGTTCCCCTCCCTGTGTCCATGTGTTCTCATTGTTCAACACCCACTTATGAGTGAGAACATGCAGTGTTTGGTTTTCTGTTCTTGTGTCAGTTTGCTGAGAATGATGGTTTCCAGCTTTATCCATGTCCCTGGAAAGGACATGAACTTATCCTTTTTTCGTGGCTGCATAGTATTCCATGGTGTCTATGTGCCATATTTTCTTTATTCAGTCTATCTTTGATGGGCATTTGGATTGGTTCCAAGTCTTTACTATTGTGCATGTATGAATTCTACCAGAGGTACAAAGAGAAGCTGGTACTATTCCTTCTGAAACTATTCCAAACAATACAAAAAGAGGGAGTCCTCCCTAACTCATTTTATGAGACCAACATCATCCTGATACCAAACCCTGGCAGAGACACAACTAAAAAAGAAAATTTCAGGCTAATATCTATGATGAACATTGATGCAAAAACCCTCAATAAAATACTGGCAAACCCAATCCAGCAGCACATCAAAAAGCTTATCCATCATGATCAAGTTGGCTTAATCCCTGGGATGTAAGGCTGGTTCAACATACACAAATCTGTAAACGTAATCCATTACATAAACAGAACCAAAGACAAAAACCACATGATTATCTCAATAGATGCAGAGAAGGACTTCTGCAAAATTCAAGTCCTTTATGCTAAAAACTCTCAATAAACTAGGTATCTATGGAATATGTCTCAATACAATAAGAGCTATTTATGACAAACGCACAGCCAATATCATACTGAATGGGCAAAAACTGGAAGCATTCCCTTTGAAAACTGGCACAAGACAAGGATGCCCTCTCTCACCACTCCTATTCAACATAATACTGGAAGTTCTGGCCGAGGTCACCAGGCAAGAAAAAGAAATAGACCTCCTTTCAAAGTCTTTGGCTTCTTACTTGAAAAGTGTCTTCCCAATATACTCATAAGCCCAAATGCAATATACAGTGTGTTTGGAACATAGAATAGAATACTTGTAAATTATTTAAAAATTATATAAAGTACTTCAAAAAGAGATGAGTAATCCAATGCAGGCTGAGAGTTAAATAAAATAAGTTGAAAATATATAGATCTCTGAGAACTCCTTAACAAGTTCTTAGGATCAATACACTGAAGGAAATGTTCTAAGTTTTAGTATTGCCCTTATTTAAAAAAAAATAATATCAGGATACTCATTTTGAAATAAAATTATTTATTATTACAAAAGCCTGTAAATAGATAAATCCACCAAACACTGTATTTCCAAAAAGTGTGCTTTGCCAGATATTTCCTATAAAATTGTCCTTATAAGAAAAGCACAAATATAGTTATTATTTATGTCTTTGTTATAAATTGTAATACAATTTCGACTTTCTATCATTTAAAATGTAAAAGTCTTTTTTAAAAAATGTTCAATACTGATATCTTAATTCTTTACATTCTTTTCCTCTTTTTAATCTATAAATACATTTTGATAATTTTTTGACATCTACATGTTTTAAATGTTTCTCTTGAAAAAAATTTATACCTAAACAATAAACGCCATGTATCTATACACTACAACACATCTGAGGAAAATTAATATCAGCAAAATCATACTAATACTGAATATCTTACTCTTTGTGGGTATATTACTTACCTCTATATGTCTTTATGATTCTTATCATAAAGGTAATATAATTTTGTCAACCTATTTTATAAGGTAAGTGAAAAGAATTTAAATTATGGCAAAACCACTGATAATCAGCATATAAGATGTTTGACAAAATATGTAAACTCTCCTCTTTTTAATCAATAAAGATATGTAAAATTATAGTTTTTTTCTTCTTTTTTAACTTTGCTAGTCTAGTAAATTTGGCAAGAAAATAATAAACAGATTTTATTCAACCATTTGTCAACAGTAACAAATTCCCATATTGCTTCGGGATGTAAATCATGTGTCCTGCAAAGGATTCATTGACAAATGCATTTATGCTTTTCTGCTCTATTGACAAGCTTTTAAACATAAAGAATTGGTCTCTGTGATTTATATTCTGATTTAACATAGGAAGTAGGTTATGCTAGGTAAAAATCTAAAGATACTCTTGATGCTCGAAGCTAAATGCACTTATATATCTAAATGAAATTGTGCCTTCCTATTAGAATAGGTATGAATAAAGCCTGATATTAAAATATTCACAATTAAGGCAAATATTTATATTTACATAAAAATAAGCATATTTTGAAATAGTACAATAAAGAAAAGAAAGCTAGATGGAAAATGATAAAGATTAAATTATCTACAATAATACTGTTTTATTTTCTTTTGTTTTATATTGAAATAAAATTTTAATGATGTGAAAAATGCATCATATCATCAGAAAACATTATGAAAAATTTTGTAGTCAAAATAACCACATATTTTGATTTCTTTATATATAAAATTTACTGTGGTTTTAGCTGCAAGTCACAGAAACCTCAACTCTAAAAGTCTTTTTTTCTTTTTGAGATGGAGTCTCACTCACTCTGTCACCCAGGCAAGTGCAGTGGCACGCTCTTGCCTCACTGCAACCTCGGCCTCCTGGGTTCAAGCTTTTCTTGTGCCCCATTCTCCTGAGTAGCTGGAATTACAGCCATGCACCCCTACGCCAAGCTAATTTTTGAATTTTTAGTAAGGACAGGCTTGCACTATGTTTGCCAGGCTGGTCTTAAGCTCCTGAACTCAAGTGATCTGCCTTCCTCAGGCTCCCAAAGTGCTGAGATTACAAACATGAGTCATCATGCCCAGCCAAACAGTCTGAAATTATAATGAAATTAATTATTTCACTTAAGAGAAAATGCAAAACTATCGTAGGCTCCTGAGTTGGTTGATACATTGAATTAATGATGTCATCAAAAAACATAGTTCTTTCCATTTCTTCTGATGCTGAACCAGTTATTTGTCTGTTGACTTTCAGCTCCATTCTAACTTTTGGCACTCTTCTCTAAGCCATACAGCATGAGAAACTCTAAACTGCATTTTTAAGACATCATTGAGCCATTTTATTTTTCCCTGACAATGTGTTTTTGCTGCAACAGCCTCAGTGAGTAACAGTGGATGACTGCAGGCCAATACAGAAAATATCAGGCATTATTGGCATTTGTGGGGCTTTCAGCAGCACAGTGAGAGGTGCAGGCTCTTGCGCTCCTGTTCTGTGGCACTAGCACTACCTTTTGCAGATGGCCACCCAGTGTAGGGTCAAGGGCTTCAGCCCAAAGGTTTTACAGCATTATAATAGGTGTCTGTATTTTTTTATTTTTTTCATTTTTAATTTTCCAGCCTTACTTCCTTCTTACTCCAGCCCTTCCAATGGCTTCATAATTTTCTGCATTAAATCCTTGTCTGCTTGAAATACCCAGGGTTGCTTCTATTTTTCTGACAGGACTCTGATTGATGTAGCCAACAGGCTGGAGCAAGATGGCAGCAGTTCCGAGCATTAATCCAGTTATGATAATATTCACAGGGAGAGAAAAAAACTCTCTCTTAAGATTGCAGCGTCTTTACTCCAGAAGACCCCTTCAGATAAACATTTATTTCACATTGGACAGTACTGTCTTAAGACGTGTTAGCAATTTTAGGCATCATACAATGAATATTAAAAAAACAAAACAGCTCATCGTTTCCAAAGATAAATTTCTTTTCTCTCTCACTTAAGCATTTAGATGTAGACAGTTTGAGACTAGTAGTACATTGATTCTGGTGTTAAATAAGACAGAGTCAACTTCAGCTTTTTAATCCACTCTTTAGGATGTGATTCTAATACTCATAATCTAAGATTACTCTCCAGCTTTCAAATCCATATTGAATATACCAGGATGGAGAAAATGGGGAGAAAAGGACCCGTTCCTCCCTTTGGGACATGATCCAGGCCTTCCACAAATCACTTCTGCTCATGCACTAGTGTCCAGAACATAGGGATAGGGAGATGATAACTTAAGAGGGGAGGCAAAGGGAATTATCTTTATCCTGAGTATTTTTGTGTCTGGGTAAAAATTACAAATTCCATTAAATTATAATAAGATATTAGATACTGTGGGGAAACCATTAGTCTTAGCCAGTCTGCTCCTTTTGTCATTCAATTATCAATGTGCATGGATTTTCATACAATAAAAACATTTTTGCTCTCTTCCTAAGACAGACAAGCACCAAGCCTCATCACTTTAGTGCATCCAGCAAGAAATCCAGGATCCCGTAGTGATTCTTCCTTCTGTAAATGTAGCTTTGTGTGGATAAGTAATCTATAAATTCAACTTATCTGCTCCCAAAACAAATACAGGATAAGCGCTCATATTTAGAAAGGTGTCATGGCAATTTGTACATCCCACTGGACAGCAGTAGCAAACATGTTCCTTTCTGCAAGTAGAATCAATTTCTTTATTAGCCACTTGGCAGCTGCTGATTCTACTTTCTGCAGATAACTGTCCATCATCTTCCACAGCTATGTTTGACACGCACTTTAAAAAGAATGGCATTCTTAGGGGCTTTTACAGGCCACTTACTGCTGGTGCAGGTTTAGGAATCAAACTTTGTCTTAAGGCAGGCTTGTAGTGTCATTGTCAAGCAAGTTCCTTGAACCCTTGATAGAGCTGAGATTTGTTTCCAGTTAACTCCATGTGCAAATTACCACAGACAAAGTTCTCATCTAGCCACAACTTTTTCAACCTCAGGACACATACTGGCCTCTGTATTGCGCTTATTCCACTCCATCTCAACTTTCTTGAGGTTCTCTGAAAGTATAATTTTGACTATTGTTTTAGCTTAGGTCTTCCCTACACCCAACACAGAGTTCCAAGATTTTTCTTATGTTGAAGTAGCTTGTTTGGGAATCTGTTTGCAAAGTCTAAGCATGAGGGATTAGAAATTGAATAGGGAAGGAAGCAAAGATAGATCTACAGATAAATATAGATGTATATCATATTGGTTTTGTTTCCTTGGAAACCCTAATACAGGTATTATCAGGCAAAGTAAATTAAATCTTTCACAGAAATTTTCACTGTAACAGAGGCTGGAATCAGAAGTAAAGTTAAGAGGAAGTAAAGCACCTGCACAGGTGAAGACTGACAACAGTGGTAAAGTACTATCCTTAACCTGATCTTTGCTGCTGAACTCGCTCCCATTGTCTTCCCTTAACATTTAAGGGAAAATGCTTGAAAAAGTCTTTAGGCCATGCTGATCTTTCCTACAAAGACTACTGCTTTGCAGCCATGACATGTAACTGCTTCCATTTCACATAGCAAAACAGTCAAGATTTTTGTGCCCTGCACGGTCCTGACTTATCATACTCTCAATCAGTTTCAGTTACAGTCTGCAGCAGATAGCACCTCCTTTTATCTAAGCAATATTCCCTTTCATCTCCGTTTGCATCATCTAGCTCTAGCCTGAGTCATCTCACTACTGAAGAACTCGTTGAAAGCAATAAGAAACAGCAAGACAACAGCATTCTGAAGATTTCCTTCCATATAGGGAATAAGAGTTAAATAAGCCCATTGCTATCCTTTAAAATGTGGGAAGCGATAGTTTTACTAACAACTTTGCCACAGCATAACGAATATCACGGACTTTTCAAAACACTATGTGAGTTACATAGGGCAGGGCTTCTAGGTAAAGAGGTCTAATGTTTGTAAGAGAACTATCTATTACAGGAGCCCCAGATGACGTGATTAGTGAAGTCAGGGGGAAACTAAGAGAGAGGCATTGAAGCTATAGGTAGCAAGTGCTTCAAGGAGGGAGAAAGTGACTGTACCAAATATTCATAACAGGTTGGAAAGTGAGTTGTGGGTACTGACTACCAGGTTCAGCAATGAGGTGGCCGTGAGTGACAATGATGGGAAATGCTTCTTATGAAAGTAGATTCCAAGGCTCCTTGTTTTTTGGGGAATATTTATCAATCCCATGGAAACTTTCTACACAGTCTCCTGAAATATAACAAAAAGGGTCCTTGCTTTTAAGCATAATGGTGATGATCTGAAACAAACACTTTTACTAAAAAATGGCATTAAACCTAATGGCATTAATTGCTCCACATATAATTTCAAAAGACCTATATGTGTAAAATAAACTATTGCTAAGAGAGACATTTTTTAAATCAAATATTTGCCAATAAGAGGAAAGAACATCAAGTTTTGATTTTTTTAATTATAAAATCATTAATATAACCTAGTTAAATAAACCCAGTCAAAATTTATAAAATAGAAATTTTAGTAATAAATGATGTTAATTTTATGAAGAATGTCAAGCAAACATGAACTTAGATTCTGATTTTCTAATACTCCTCTAAGTAGCTCAAGAATATTGTGCTATTCACAATTAATTTTTCCTTTAATCAAAAATTAAAAGTAACTCATCACTCAGTATTTGGAAAGGGAGGAAGGGAGATATGTTGCGGGGCTAATCAAAGAAGTGTGAATTGGATGCCTTGTTGACACTGTATACATATATAACTATATATTGTATTTATATATGAAAAATTATGATAGACTTTGAATAGGACCATTAAATGAGCATGACTTGGGCAGTTAGTAGACCTGCCCTACTACCTGCAAATAGCCCCCCGGTCTCTCTACTTTTTTTACATAAAGGACAGACCAGGTTTTCCAAGGGGAATTCTTAAACTCATTAGATTTGTGGTATTCATTATAATTATTTTCACTTAACCCTACAAAAAGGACTTGTTCACAGGCTATTTTACCCTCTTCTTCCTCTCTAGTTGATTAGCTGTGTTCATTTTTAAATGGAAGATATACTCTAGACATTTAAATGTAGGGCACCTCTCCCTTTCAAATCTCAGAAAGAAAGGCTTGCTTCAGTTTCTGTATGGAGAGCTCTGATATCCTGCCCCTCTTGTGAAGGAGGAAAGAATCCTGCTTCCCCTATTCTTCTTTATCTTCCTCCCTTCATCAGCATTGAGCCTCTCTACACTTTTTCAGACCAAAAAATATTTGTCTCATTCCAGGAAATTCAATATATGTACTTTAAAAAGTAAATGGAGAAGGTTAGTCTTTAATAACAAAAATAGAACTGTTCTTAAACAGTAAAAAATGTAAATGCCTTACTGCATCAGAAAGCCTTCTTAGGACTTCACCTTCAATAAATGGCAGTTAACAAAAATGTTTTGGCAACTTACTTGACAGTTTTACTAACAGGTTTTTAGTCATGATGATGAATCTAAGGCATATATTGGCACTAGGCATTGAAAAATAATATCAAGCCATCTTAAATTGCCTTATTAACATCTTAAAACTCACCTATAAGGAAAAATATACTTTTACAATTTATAACAAGAAAATCATGAAAATGTGCATACACGTAAACAAAATGTAATTATAATACCAACTAATGTTAACTAGTTACTTTGTTAATTGCCTGAAGCATACTCAGCACTTACTTGAATTTCATTCATTAAACCTGAATATTAATATTTTTATCATGTACATTTTATAAATGAAGAAATTGAGGCATAGAGATAAAATGATTCACCTAAGGTTACCTTGTAAGGAGAAAAGTTACACTCAACCCAGATGTCTCTTATTCTGATTCCCATGTTTTTAATCAGTATGATATACTGCAGTTGATTAAAGATAGAATTTGAATATGAAAGCTTGGATTCCAATTTCTAGTGTGACTACATCACCATGTATTCATATTCCAGGGAAAAAAAGTCTAATATGTACTGACATTAATGACAATACTACTTTAGAGGCATGTTCCAGAGAAAAATAATACCA
Source organism: Sapajus apella (assembly GCF_009761245.1). Taxonomy (NCBI): domain Eukaryota; kingdom Metazoa; phylum Chordata; class Mammalia; order Primates; family Cebidae; genus Sapajus; species Sapajus apella. The sequence goes on along the minus strand of NW_022436943.1, from coordinate 20,877,410 downwards.
TTCAAATACATTTTTTAATCTTTGTTTTTTGGGGTGGAGTTTTGCTCTTGTTGCCCAGGCTGGAGTGCAGTGGTGATTTCTTGGCTCACCACAACCTCCACCTCCCAGGGTTCAAGCGATTCTCCTGCCTCAACCTCCCTAGTAGCTGGGATTACAGAAATGTGCTACCATGCCCAACTAATTTTTGTGTTTTTAGTAGAGACAGGGTTTCACCATGTTGTCCAGGTTGGTCTCAAACTCCTGACCTGGTGATCTGCCCACCTTGGTCTCACAAAGTGCTGGGATTACACACGTGAGCCACCGTGCCTGTCTCCAAATATATTTTTAAAGTTTAATTTTTTTCTTGGTTCGACTTTGTTTCCTAACTTTCTCATGCTAGAATTAAAGGAAAAATAAAGACTAAACAATTAACATTCCTGGATCATGGGTGTGTGTGTGTGTGTGTGTGTGTGCGCGCGCACACACACATCTATGCTTACAAATATGAAAATACAACTTGCAAGAAAAGACAAGATCCAAGTTTGCACTTGGTCAAACAGTAAGTGCTGGAAAACCAGTGATCTCCAGTACAATCAAATACCACTTTCCTTTTGTCATGAATCAAACTGAGAGTATTTAAAACTTATAGCATTTCAATTGAGGAAATTGTGTCTGTGTTAGAAAATGTATGAATGTAAAGTGTGTTCATTTAGAAAGTTTAGTAAATATTAATTACCTCAATATCCACAATACGTGTTGTTATTGCCAATGTATCATTTATATTTGTATGTAAACATAAACATACATTTACATAAATACATACATACTTATACATTATAAATGTATGTTTATATTTATAGATATTAAAGTTTTATATACTTATATATATTTTTAATCATAATTATTATTTTATTTTATTTTCAGGATATTACTAGATGTAATTTTTTAAATTTCTATGTTAAAAATCACTTTTAGAGATGATTTTTAATAACTCCTGGATACGATCTAGTTATGAGCCCTCATGAAGATGTGTTTCAAATGTTAAATAACAAAGTTTTCTAACTACTGGTGGTGTAGATCCTAAGGAAAATAAAATAGTCAGTGGTTCTTGATCCACAGGATCAAATGCCTAAAGAGTTCTAATGCCTTCGGTTGGTTGAGCAACGGACAATGGTTCTCTGTGAGAATAAATTATGTGAACAGTAAGAATTGCAATGCTTTTCTGGGAGTTCAGTGAATCTTGATCATTCAATAAGAGTTAAGCAAAACTCTGGAAGCTCAATGTGGTGCACAAAGATCTGGATCAACAGTGGGGTCTGGATCAGTTGATAGCGTTATCTAATTGATGTGTAAGACTCTGTCTGCAGCCACCAATGTGGCATCAATGAGCAGTGACAGGAAGGACCTGATCAGAGTCCATCCTTGTCACACTCAAGCAAATGTTGGCCTGCTACCCTCTTGAAATGCATAAACTCCAGAGTATTAAGATCATTTAGGAAAGAAAGTTTCCACAAGAGGGGAATATTGACATACACAATCTGGCAAATAGGAACCTGAGCTCACTTTAATGTGGAAAACAAAAGATACATAATGGTATTTCCTCCTCAAGTTAATGAACAGTTCAGGAAATTTAATGCTTTCGTTAATATCACTTTAATAAAACTCTTGCTAAATTTTGATATAAAAAAGTATCTATCAGTCTACACTTTATTGAAGTAGTAGAGCCATTACAGAAGACATTATGGAGATTTCTCAAAAAAGTAAAAATAAAACTATAATATGATCCAGCAATTTTGCAATTTCACTGCTGGGCTTAGATCCAAAAGAAAGGAGGCCAGCATATTAAAGAGATACCTGCACACTCATGTTTATTGCAGCATGATACTCACAATAGTCAAGGTATGGAATCAACTTAAGTGGCCATTAATAAATGAATGAATAAAGAAAATGTGGTATATCTACACAATGGAATACCATTCTGTCATTAAAAATGATGAAATTATGTCATTTGCAACAACGTGGATATAATTGGAGGACATTATGTTAAGTAAAATAAGCCAGGTACAGAAAGACAAATATTGTATGTTCTCACTCAAATGTGGGAGCTAATAAAATGGTATCATGGAGGTAGAGAGTAAGAATGGTGTTTACCAGCATGTGGGAAGGGAACAGTAAAGGAAGGAATAAAAATAAGTTGGTTAAGGAATACAAAAATACAGTTAGAGAAATACATTTCAGTATTTAATAATATAGGAGAAAAATTATAGTTAATGATTTATTGTATATTTCAAAATAGCTAGAGGTGAAGAATTGTAATGTCCTGACATGAATAAAAGTTAAATGTTTGAGGTGACGGATATCCCACTTCCTCTGATTTGATCATTGCATATCATACACAGGTATCAAAATATCACATATACCACAAAGTTGTGTACAACAATTTCATACCAATCTAAAAAATCTACCTTTTATTACTTATATGAGCTGCTGTGAAGGGCACAAACTGATTAAAGAATGACTGAAGGAATGAGAACCTATTTTAGAAAATGTGGCAGAAAAGGTCTTTAGGACAAGGTGACATTAAAGCTGAAACAAAAGAATAAGAAGCAAGTCAGATAAAGAGGAGGAATAAGAAGATTACATGAAAAAAACTAGCTACTAAGAAGCCCTGCAATGGAAAATATTATAGCGTATCTGGGTAAACAATCGAATACCCGCATGAAGGAAGTGCAGACAAGATGCATTTGGGAGGACTGTGCTAGGGGCTAAAATCTACAAGGCTAAGGATTTTGATTTTATTTTAGATGCAAGTGAAAGTCACTAAACAGTTTTGAAAAAATAGTTGAAATGATCAGATTTGTAGGGTAAATTACATAAAAATTCCTCAAAGTATAACAAGGGAGAAATTATAATGGCATAGACTAAGACGATGACTATGAAAATGAAAAGAAATAAAAATATATATTATATATAACATATATACACTTGGATGTAGATTATAGAAAACTCACTGATGTATTCTGTGTTAAAAATGAAGAAAAGTAAAGAATAAAGGCTTATTCCTAGGTTTTGCTTTGAGTCAGTATACAAATTGTCATGTCATTCATTGAGAGAGAAAAGATTTGCAGAATATCAACTGATATAGAGTGATTGCCACAGTATCTTAAAGGGAAAGTATAAATGAGTATCTGTAAATATGTCACCTCCCACGTAACAAAAAAGAAAGTGTAAGAAAATGTACATATATATACTGATTTGTGCTAAAAGAAATGTAGAAATGATAAACCAGAAATTAGTGCAATTGATTATCTATAGGAAGCAGATAGAAACTGGTCAGAAAGAACAGTAGAATGGGAATGGAGTAGAAGGAATGACATTTCTAGGAGTATATCTTCTTGTATAATCCTGATATTAAAACAATGGAAAAATCTTACATTTCTAGGTAAATAAATATTTTAAATCAAGCAGGATTAAGAAAGATCTCAAAATGGAACACAAACCGTGACAAATAAGCCTAACTTTATTGAAAACAAATAACAAAATTACACTAAAGAAAGTGGAGAACAACTAAACTAAACTTTCGGAAACAGTATCTTTACCATACACTGTTGAGCTTACACATACTGTGAGGGGAAAGACAAAAAGAACTCTACACAAATACTGTACTTGTGTGTTAGTTCATTTTCATACTGCTATAAAGAATTACCTGAGACTGGATAATTTTTGAAGAGGATTAATTGACTCATAGTTCCACAGGCTGTACAGGAAGCATGCTTGGGAGGACTCAGGAAACTTCCAATCATGGCAGAAGGTTGATGAAGAAGAAAGCACTTTTTCACAGGGTGGCAGGAGAGAGAGCAGGGAAGTGCTACACACCTTTAAACAACAAGATCTCATGAAAACTCACTCACTATCACAAGAACGGCAAGGGAGAAATCTGCCCCCATGTTCCAATCACCTCCCTCCAGGTCCCTCCCCAACACTGAGTATTACAATTCAACATGTGATTTCAATGGGAACACAGAGCCAAACCATATCAACTTATTAATTATTTTTCATAGTTCACAAAATTCTTATGTGTATTCTAGGACTGAACAAATAAGTAAATAAGAATGTGAATAGTGAGAATCTGGTTTCTCACTATTAAAGAAAGAAGTATAAGGTGTAGGGAAGGAGTCCAGGTTTAGTTTTCTGCATATGGCTAGACAGTTTTCCCAAAATTATTTATGAAATAGAGAATCCTTTCCCCATTGCTTGTTTTGTCAGGTTTGTCAAATAGCAGATGGTGATAGATGTGTGGTGTTATTCCTGAAGCCTCTGTTCTGTTCCTTTGGTCTATATATGTGTTTGGTACCAGTACCATGCTGTTTTGGTTACTGTAGCCTTGTAGTATAGTTTGAAGTCAGGTGGTGTGATGCTTTTGGCTTTGTTCTTTTTGATTAGGATTGTATTGGCTATATGGGCTCTTTTTTGGTTCCATATGAAATTTAAAGTAGTTTTTTTCTAATTCTGTGAAGAAAGCCAATGGTAGCTTGATGGGGATAGCACTGAATCTATACATGACATTGGTCAGTATGGCCATTTTCACAATATTAATTCTTCCTATCCATGAGCATGGAATGTTTTTCCATTTGTTTGTGTTGTCTCTTATTTCCTTGAGCAGTGATTTGTAGTTTGAAGAGGTTTTTCAAATCCCTTGTAAGTTGTGTTCCTAGGTATTTTATTCTCTTTGGAGCAATTGTGAATGGGAGTTCACTCATGATTGGGTTCTCTGTTTCTCTATTATTGGTATATAGAAATGCTTGTAATTTTTGCACATTGATTTTGTATCCTGAGACTTTGCTGAAGTTGCTTATCAGCTTAAAGAGGTTTAGGGCTGAGATGATGGGGTTTTCTATATATACAATCATATCATCTGCAAACAAAGACAACTTGACTTCCTCTCTTCCTATTTGAATACTCTTTATTTCTTTCTCTTGCCTGATTGCCATGGTGTTGAATAGGAGTGTTAAGAGACGGCATCCTTGTCTTTTGCTGGTTTTCAAAGGGAATGCTTCCAGCTTTTGCCTATACAGTATGATATTGGCTGTGGGTTTGTCATTAGTAGCTCTTATTATTGTGAGATATATTCCATCAATATCTAGTTTACTGAGAGTTTTAAAATATCAATTCAAGATGTATTAAAGATTTAAACATAAGACCTAAAACCATAAAAAACGCTAGAAGAAAACCTAGGCAATACCATTCAGGACATAGGCATGGGCAAAGACTTCATAACTAAAACACCAAAAGCAATGGCAACAAAAGCCAAAATTCACAAATGGGACCTAAGTGAACTAAAGAACTTCTGCACAACAAAATAAACTGTCACCAGAGTGAACAGGCAACCTAAAGAATGGGAGAAAAATTTTGCAATCTATCCATTTGACAAAGGGCTAATATCGAGAACCTATAATCAACTTAAATTTACAAGAAAAAAACAACCCCATCAAAAAGTGAGTGAGGAATATGAACAGACACTTCTCAAAAGAAGACATTTATGCAGCAAACATACTTTTAAAAAGCTCATCATCGCTGGCCATTAGAGAAATCCAAATCAAAACCACAATGAGATCATTAGAATTGACCAATTAGAATTGAGATCATTAAAAAGTCAGGAAACAACAGATACTGGAGATGATGTGGAGAAATAGGAATGCTTTCACACTGTTGGTGATAATTTAAATTAGTTCAACCATTTTGGAAGACAGTGTGACTATTCCTCAAGGATTTAGAACCAGAAATACCATTTGACCCAGCAATCCCATTACTGGGTATATACCCAAAGGATTATAAATCATTCTACTATAAAGACATATGCACACATACGTTTATTGCAGCACTGTTCACAATAGCAAAGACTTGGAAACAACCCAAATGCCCATCAATGATAGACTTGATAAAATTTGGCACATATATACCAATGGAATACTATGTAGCCATAAAGAATGATGAGTTCATGACTTTTGCAGGGACATGGATGAAGCTGGAAACCATCATTGTCAGCAAACTAACAAAGGAACAGAAAACCAAACACCATCATGTTCTCAATCCTAAGTGGGAGCTGAAAAATGAGAACACCTAGACACAGGGAGGGGACATCACACACCAGGGCCTGTCAGGGTGTGAGGGACAAGAGGAGGGATAGCATTAGGAGAAATACCTCATGTAGATGACGGGTTGATGGATGCAGCAAACCACCATGGCAAGTGTACACCTATATAACAAATCTACACATTTTGCATATGTATCCCAGAACTTAAAGTGTAATTTTAAAAAAAGAAAAGAAAGAAAGAAGTTACAAATAGAAAAAAAGAGGGAGAGAGAAGGGCAAAATAAACCCTGAGTTGAATTGGAATCCAGGTATCAATTTGCATTTACACTTTTATATATAAATTGATAATCATGTGTGTGTGTGTGTGTATATATATGTATATATATATATATACACACACACACACAAATATACACACATATATAAGCACATAAATAAATTAAAAACAGTTGTTAATATGTGTATGTTAATTCTGTCTGCTGACAGGGCAGTTAGGCAACTTGAGTAGCAATGAATATAACTCATGCCAAGATGCTAGGAGTACAGGTGTGTGCCACCACACCTAGTTAATTTTGTTTGTTTTCCTTTTCCTTTTTTCTTTTTTTTTGTAGAGATGGGGTTTTGTCATGTTGCTCAGGGCATAACATCATTTCTGTGATGCTCGTGCCAAGTATTGCATAACCTCAGTCTAACCTTGAGAACACATCAAACAAACTCGATTTGAAGGACATTCTACAAAATAACTACCTAGGATTCTCCATAAACTCAAGATCATGAAAGACTAAGAACTATTCTTGATTGAAGGAGAATAAGGAGATATAGCACATAACTGAGCTGAGTGAACCTGGATTTGAACCTAGGCTGGGAGACAATAGGCAATATTTGAGTATGGTCTGTCAGGCAGTTAATAGATTGGTATTAGTGCAAATTTTCTGACTTCCATGACTGTATTGTGGTTATGTAAAATATGAACACTTGAGAAAGCTGAGTAAAGGCTATATGGGAACTCACGCCTTTATGTTTGAAATGTTTGGGTAAATTAAACTTAATAACATAGTTTAATAAAAACTTAGTTTGAAAATGTCTGAACCTCCTTTAATTTCCTATGAAGAAAAGCATCTCATTTAGGAATACTACAAATTTGACGGAGAAGATAATATTTACAAAAAATTCATAGGGTGTGGCAAAGGAAACAGTAAACCCTGAATGATGATTTTTCAAAACCTTATACAATTAAGTGTCATGGTGAGCGGAATGCATGAACTACACAAATTTTTGAGGCATTAGAAAACCATAGAATCATAGAATTTTCTCACTGTAAAGGCCCTTAGAATTTATTTTTTCAACTTCTTAGCTTCAACCTCTGCTGAAATATTCAGAGACAGGGAGTTTATAATTTTAAAATGCTATCTATATTATTTTTTGAAAGGTTCCAATCATTAAAATGTTCATCCTTTTATGAACTTAAGCCTGGCTCACTGGTCTAACATCTGTTTGGAACAGCCTAGCCCTTTTTTCATAGGACAATGTCTCAAATATTTTAGAACTGTTGTCACCTAGTTCCCACCTAGTCTTGCCTCGTTTCATCTATTCCCAGTTCCTTTAGCGATTTCTCATTTATTTTAGATTAGAGACACATCATGGCATTGATCACTTTCTTTAGCATAATAACTCATTTGTCAATATGGCATTTTAAAACTGGAAGACATTGTTTATTGTTATTTATAGAAAATTCAAACATAGTATCTCCAATCAAGCAATAATTCTTAGCCTTAAATGATTCATGTACACCAGTTGACAAATAAAATGAAAAAAAAATCCCAAAGGATTTTATTCCTAAGGAATTGTAGTATGCACTTATCTATAGTGTACAGGTAATGTCAATTTTTTTTCTATGCATCAACAACATTGCTCTGTCACAAAGGAGAAGGGAACGCTCCACTGATGTTGCCTGTGTTAGTATAAACATCGTGCTATGAACTAGAAGTTAGCTATTAGAAGGGATTCTTTTTTACCACTATACATGCATAATACAATTTTCTCTATTCTTTGAGTATTTCTCATCTTGATTCCTCATACATAAGCCCTTAAGCATGTTCACTAAAATGCATCATACATATCAAAGTGGATGACTTTGCTTTGCTTTTTATGAAATTATTATGCTTACTAACCAATATTTGAGCTCTTAATATGGGCAAATCATTCTATCTAGCAAAGTACAGAGGTTCAGAGCATAAAGTTTAAAGTGTAACACCTAGGCTCAGGCAAGTAGCTTAATCTAACCAAGATTTCATTTTCTTTTGTGTAAGGTGAGAATAATTATAACATAAAGTGGATGATAAAACACATTTAGGTACTACCTAGTCAGAGCTTATTTGACTTATGGCAGCAAGTATGTATCCACTCCTGCCAGCATGATCATGATGATGATGATGAAGTTACCAGCAGGTGTACAAAATAAGAACAGGTGAATAAGCCACAAGCTTACCTCTGTGTAAATTTCTTTCCTCAGGCTAAACACCTCTGCCTTCTATCCCTTGGTTCTCACTCTTCAACTATTAAGGACTTCACAAGGCAGCTCAGGTCCCTCTCTTATATGATGCTTTCCTTAGCTACTCTTCTAGAATCAGCTTAAAATATGTTGCTTACACTCACATTATGTACAAAATTCTGCAGCAAAATTTATAACACTTTATTGCAATTTGCTTGTTCTTCATCAGGTTGCAACTCGTTTGAGGAAGGAAACTGGGTCTTGTTCCTGGAACATAAAATGGTTCCAAGCACACAGTAAGTGGTCAATAGGTAATGTTTTATAAATAAAATAGTAAATAAAAATTAATGATTGTTTTATGCTACATCTTGCTCTCCAGGCACCAAGTCACAATGCTTTGTTAAGTGCATTAAAATTATTTTTTCTAATATGGTGTAGAAAATTATTAATAAAAGGTTAGGCTCACTCATGTATGCACAATATTAAGAATGAGATTTCTCATAATTTGTACAGTTCCATATGCAACCCTAGCAAGTGAAGATTAATTAATTGTGGACTGCCTTGCATTTATATTAATATATTCTCAAGCTAATATAAAGAAAGCCATCATATACTACTAAGTTGAAAAGTTTGAGAGTTTTAATGTTTAAATAATTGTGAGTCTATCTCTCTTATGTAATTCTATATTCTTATATTTTAAGATAATTATTAACATTTTAACTTCTTTGAATATTATCATTTCCAAACTCAGTTAGTGGGGGCCTTAACATAATAGAAAATTTGAAAACTAATACAAGAGAGGTAAGTTTCCAACAATTTGAACCTCTTTTGATTAGTATCAACATTTCTTTAAAAATAATTCCCATTTATTATAATATCTACCCCTTAAGTCTTTTTTCCTACTAAAAACAAGAGGAAAAAAATCATGTTGACAGTTCCAGAATTATCCACAAGGGGGCAAACTTACAACACATGCACAACGCAGGGAAAATTAATAAACTGGATTCATTGGAGAAAAAAATGGCAACTGAGTCATTAATGACATTAAGCCCATATTAGAAAAAAAAAACAATGTTAGCAAACAATATTAGCATAACTCTTTGAGGATAAGGTTTTTGTTTAATGTCTACTTTTTATTCCTATTTTTAATGCCAGAGGAAGTACCTATATCTGAAATTTGGGGTCAGACATGACAAAATCATACAAATGTCTCTTTAGTGATAAGCAAAGCACTTAAAAACACTGTAAGCTCTCTTGTACTTATTTCTAGTCTGACAGCTTTACATTTTAGAAGTAGTTTTTAAAAATATATTTCTGAGATTACTTTATCAAAAATCTGTATATCACCTAAGATGCTATCATTGTCTTAAGAGTCAAGAAATTACAGACAGGAGTTCAGCTAAAAGAAAAATGGAACATTTCTGTACAATACAGTGAACTCTGAGTTCTAGTTGTGTTTGTCCTTAACACACTGTTGTAAGTCAGGGTTTTCAGCCCTTGTGATTCATAAAATTAAAAAGAAGTATAAGACTACTGCCCACAATCTTAATGTTTCAATTCCCAGCTTACCCTGATCAGAGTCTATGGTACCCAGTGGAATCACTCTGATGTATTCACTCCGAGCTCCAATGACCATCACTCTTGGTTGTATTGGCTGTACAAATACCAACCCCAGCAAAACAGAACCCTAGGCCAACTCAGCACCCGCACCAGGCAGCTCACCATGGCTGGAGAAAACCCAGCAACTTTGTTAATTTGTCTTGTTTAAATTCATAATCATAAGCCTTAGTGAACTTGCTAGTTGTACTCATAGAAAACTCAGTGCCAATCAGTTCTTTTTCACTCCCTTCTAGGCAAATGTTTCAAAACTTCTCTTTCCTCACATCTCCAGTACCAATTTATCTTTCTAAATTCTCAGCTTCTTCTAATTTCATTGGGATTACAGGAGAGATCAAAACAAAATTTCAATAACTCTGAACATCAAGTTTACCAATCTATCTGGGTCTATCTGATACCACATGCTCTGCCTTCCCCTTTCCTTTGGGGAAGAAATGCTTGTCCTATGATCTAAGGTCAAATCCTCTCTCCTGCCCTAGATCCCTTCTCTTTTGAGTGTCTCTTTTTTCCTGCATCATCAGTTATTTGTTCTCTACTAGTTGTTACCATCAACACACAAAAAAATGTCCCTCTAAAAGAAAAAAAAAATCCATCTGTCTTCCTATATCTTGCTCTAATTATGGCCCACTTCTTTATTTTTATAACAAAACTACTTTTAAAAGGCTGCCTTTTATTTCTTCACTTCATTTACTCATTTACACTATATGATTTGTTCTTTGATAAGAATACAGAAATTGTTCTTGTCAAGGTATTAGATATCTCTATGTTGCCAAATCCAGTTATCAGTTTTCATCTTAATCTATCAGCAGCTAGGAGCAACAAAACCTCCCTCTTCCTTCTAATACCTTTTCACTTATGCTTCTGGGACAACTCTCCCTATCTCTCTGCTCACTTCTTTTTATACCCCTTGTTGGATCCTCTGGCATGCCCCATGGCTCAGTCCGCCAACATCACCTATTCTCTTCCTACACTTACCTCTAAAGTGATTTCATCTGGTCTAAAGACTTTGGAGACCATGATGATTCACAAATTTTCATCTATAGCTATGATATCTCTTCCACGAATGTCAGACTAGTACAACCAGTTGTCTACTTCACATCTCCACACAGATCTGATCAGAAATACAAATTTAGCAAATCCAAAAACAAAGTCTTAATCCCCCAAATCTCATTGCCTTTTAAGGCTCTATATTAACTTTTATGCACGTACCTTTCTAACCTCATATCCTAACAATTTTCCTCTTTGATCATTTCATTACAAAAAAACTAACCTTTCAGCTCCTGGAACACATGAAATATGTGCTCACCTACTTGCATGTGCTTAACCTCTTCAAGTGTTCACTTATCTTGCTTTCACATTGTCTTCAAATCTCTGCCCAAGTGTCCCCTACCACCTTATAGAACTCTCTATACCTGCATTCTTACTCTGTACCTCCATGGCCTTACTACCTACTAATATGCCATATTAGTTGGTGGAAAAGGCCATGGAGACACAGAGGAAAAATTCAGTCTCCTTTTACTTGGACAAAATGTCCAGAAGAAGAGATTTATTTGTCCATTTTTGTATCTTCAGTGATTAGAACAGCCGTACTAATACATTGTACTCCATAAATACTGAATGAGTATCAACTTGTCTGAAAACAGTTTATTGAAGATTATTTTTAAATGACACTTAAATTTACCTTTTTTATTAGCCTAAATTATATAAGAAATTGATGAAAATACTTTTGATTCATGAAGTATGATAAATAATTCTTTATTAAAATTATTTGATAATGTAAATTGTATATAAGAAATTGAAGAAACCTCATTCATAAAGAATGATAGAAACAGAATTCTTTATAAATATTATTTGATAATTGACTCTGCAGTAGAAAAGTTTTCATTAAACCATACTTTTCTTGAGAGGGGGAGTTTATTGGTTTCATCATGTTCTTAAAATATAAAAAGTGAAATAAAATGTAAAGCATTATCTAAGTAGGTTGTTTTATCTCATGGTTTCATAATGATAATTTTTTTAATGTTTATTTGAGTATTATACCACACTATTGAATGAATCATGTGCCATTTACTAGGTATATCACCTAAGCAAATGGACACTTCACAATTAAATACAGAGTTCTGATTACAGCATAGTAGCTGTGTTACATAGATCTAGAATTTCATGTCAACTCCTTACCAGCATAAACAAAGTGAATTCTTACTAATGTCAAAACAGCTTCTGTTCTGTTTATAGTCACTTCCCCTTCTTGCATTGTGCTATTTCTGTTCAGTCTGCTGAAACTCTTCAAGATCTAATACCAATCTTCACATAAATGATAGGTTTTTGTTCCCTGTATCATATATCAAAGTGTTTTCATATTAATATAGAAAATTCTTAGCCTACCTATAGTTACTTGAATGCAACTGTTTCTATTGCTAGCTTTGCATTACATTTGTATATATTTTACATGATCTACTTTCTGACCTCATTAAAAGAGTAGATGCTTTGTCATAAAATTGTAAAGCTTTTGTAGAGCACGATTAATCAGCCTAAGCCTAGCAGACACACAGACACACACACATACACAGGCACACAGAGTACTATTACCATGGAAATCCTTCTACTACCCTTTCTCTTAAGTCAAAATTATGTAAAACAATATTGATTATTATTCACTAAGTGCCCAATTCTTTCCTGGTAGACCAAGTTCCCAGCTTAGGCAGACCCCTATGGAGTGATGAGGACAGGAGACCTGGCAGGCAATGGGGTGACAGATGCCGGAGCCAAATCACCCTGACAACTCCTCTCAATGATAAATCTGAGAATCCAATCTCTGCTAAATTGTTAATAGCTGCAAATGAGATACTCAGTTATCCCTTCTAATAGTGTATTTGCATTTAAATGAGTCCCTTCTGGAAGGATTCTCAACCCAAAGCAGTGGTTCTAAATGCTGACAGCTCCCAGCACACAGGGCCTCTGGCTCTGGTTTCACATTTTCCCTTGCTGAGACTCAGGATATCACTAGGCTATTTGATCTCTAATTTGAGAGTGTCAGAAAGGAAGCATTGCAGAACTCAAAGTCAAGATCCAAAGTTTAGTTTTAGTTTTAGTTTTTTTTTTTTAAGGGGCAATGTGAAGTCATAGGTTAAAAATAATTACATATTGGTGTATGTCAAATTCCAAGAAGACAGATTCAAACTTTATATATTGACATAAGACATTTCCCGATATCTTTCCCATTTTCTTTCTGGCTTCCCTATGCCTCTTAGCATGCTATGGTATCAGAAGCAGTTCAGTCCTGCCATTTAATGTCTTTGACTATTGCCTTTAACACCATCAACACAATGATTCCGTTCCATGAATAAAAAGTACCTGGTAAGATTATTTTGATAGATGCATGCATCTGTATTATCACCAGAACTATACTCAGTGAGTCTGGCTTTGCAGATGAAAACTACACTGGAGGGACAAGAAAATGTCTTCTAGACTGTCCTAAGCCACCACAGTTGCACCCCCACTGCCTCAGACAACGTGAAGGAAAAGATCAGACATCTTTCACTCTTGAGACAATTGCTGTCTTCATTTCAGAAGCAAGACAAAGTCAGGCTGTGAGTGCTGGGGATCCAAGCCCAAGTCTGTTCAACTACAAAACCTCTAACCTTCACAGTCATCCCAACATTCTGGTTCTCTTCACCTTCTCATCCTCCTGCCGCATTATTTTATAAGGACCTTTATCTTCAACATGAGGTACTTAGCAAATCCTTCAACTAAATGATAAATTATGAAGGCTGAGCATGTTCTCTCATTCAAGGTATTTAGAACTTTCAAAGGAAAAAGGAGACAGAAACCTGCCCAAGTATGCAAGGAAAACACTTATAGACTATCAGCTCCCCTGAAGTTCTGCAATGGCAATTACACGCCATCTCATTACAGCCTCACATCACAGTAAGTCTACGGTTTGGATCCTAACTTTTTGCCATGGCTCCCTTTGACAATCTGAAGCAACCTACATAACTCCTCTTAAAATAAGGCTTTTAACTGCATAAAATATAATATGTAGAATTGCAAAGGAAACTAATTACCAATTTTAAAATACCATTATCAAAATAATTTAAAAAGGCCAGGAATAGTGGCTCACGCCTGTAATCCCAGCATTTTGAGAGGCCGAGGCAGGCGGATCACGAGTTCAAGAGCTCGAGACCATCCTGGTCAACATGGTGAAACCCCATTTCTACTGAAAGTACAAAAAATCAGCCGGGCGTGACAGTGAGTGCCTGCAGTCCCAGCTACTCGGGAGGCTGAGGCAGGAGAATTGCTTAAAACCGGAAAACAGAAGTTGCCATGAGCGGGGATCATGCCACTGCACTCCAGCCTGGTGAGACAGAGACTCTGTCTCAAAAAAAAAAAAAAGGAAAAAAAAATTTAAACACAATTCATGATTCATGATATACAAAGGTGTGGGCATTTAAACTCACAGTATAGGAGAGTTCTACATACTACTATATTTAAAAATTGTGACACTGTGGGAAAGGGTTAACAATTTTTATGCTGCTTTACATGTACACTGAAATTGAACAATTAGAACAGTGAATGGTGGGAGCCATGATTCTCACTATTGAAATAGGAATTTATGGACAAGCAAAGGGAGGAGGCTAGAATGATCTGTATGTTAAAAGACTAAAGCTGGAGACATAAGTATTTATGTTTATATATAGCTTAATACAGATACAGAATGGTTACATATAGAAATACTTATGTATATATGCATGAATGAGTATACACATATATTTCTTCACTGTCTTAGGTGAAAGGCCTAGACAAAATCATGACCCACACCAATAATGGCCAGGTCTAGGGACCAGATCTTGATTTGTATTACCATTCTCCAATAAAAGGAACAAGGGCTCCTTGAAGTAATGTCTGATTCTAGGAATGAAGCAGGAAGTATACAAGTTGAGCCTGGAGGAACTTATAATACCATAAAGTAAGGGATTGCTAACTATCCCGTCACTTCTGCCACACACACACACACACACACACACACACTCTCTCTCTCTCTCTCTCTCTCTCACGTCAAAGAGGGTATGTCAAAGAAACCCAGGAACCTACTGAAAGAGCTTCCAATGGGCAAAACTGGAACAAATTGAACAACAAAATAAACTAGCTATTGATTACCAAAAGTATAAAATATAATAAATCTTCATAAGCCTATAATGTTGATATCAATAAATAATTGAATACTTGGTGGAGAATAGACAGCTCTTCTAGGCAGAAGAATTCCAAATACTTTATGTACTCACTCTGCTCTCAGGGAGGTGGAGCTGAAGTCCCACTCCTTAAGTTTGGGTTTCATGTAGTTACTTCCTAAAAGTACAGTATGGAAAGGATGGGCAATAACATTACTGTGGAGAAACTTGACAAACACTGCCTCAGCCAGGCGATCAAAGTCAACACCAAGTCATAAATCACATCGATATTATAGCACCTTGATATGATGTGAGGTAAATGGGACTCTACCTCTTTCTCCTACCAATAGTTTGCAACTCCAGTCTTATCATGAGAAAAGCATCAGACAAATTGCAACAGTGGGGTATCCTAGAAAATAGTTGACCATTACGCCTCAAAACTGTCAAGGTCATCAAAAACAAGCAAAGGCTGAAAAATTGTCACAGCTAAGAGGAGCTTAAGGGGATAGGACAACTAAATGCAGTGTGGTATCCTCCATGGGTGCCTGGAATAAATTTAAGGATATAAGTAAAAACCAGGGAAACTTAAATGTAGTTAGATTTTATTTATTGACTAGTTAATAATAATGTATCAATATAGATTCATTGATTATAATCAAATGATAAGGTTTGGATTTGTGTCCCTACCCAATCGCATATCAAATTGTAATCTCCAATTTTGGAAGGGGGGCCTGGCGGGAGGTGATTTGATCATGGGGGAGGTCTTCTCCCTTGCCCTTCTGGTGATAGTGAGTAAGTTCCCATGAGATCTGGTTGTTTAAAACTGTGTAGCACCTCCCCTTCTCTTTTTCCTCCTCCAGCCATGTAGGGCCTGCCTGCTTCCCCTTTGCCATCCAGCATGATTATAAGTTTCCTGAGAACTCCCCAGTCATGCTTCCTGTACAGCCTACAGAACCACGAACCAATTAAACCCCTTTTCTTTATAATTTACCTAATCTCAGGTAGTTCTTTATAGCAATACCAGAATGGACTAATTACACCAAGGTACCATACTAATGTATGAGGTTAATATGAGACAATGGGAGTGGGATATATGGGAACACCCAGTATTATTTCCTCAATTTTTCTGGATATCAAAACTGAAAAAAAGAGTCTATTAAATAAAACAAAATGTAGTGATGATTTGATTATAAATTCAGTGTAGTGATATATTGAGATATCTATAAAAACAGCAATAGGGAATTAGCTGTTGTTTCCATTGGTAACAAAGTCACAGGTACTCCTAACATTCTGGTGGTTTGTTGCCTGCATTAAAGATGCGCTAAATGCTAAATTTCAGTTAGAGGTTAGTGAAACTAAAAATGAAATTTTCTCATCCAAATTCCACATTCTGGAATTCTATTCATATACCCCTTTTATAAAGATTAAGGATCTCCTGCTCTATGGTAATATTAATTGCCTAATGTTATGAAAGTGAGACTCAGAGAGATGTATTAAGTTGTTCTAGCTTTCAAAGAGCACACATTCTATGACCAAGAATTCTAACTACATTTTGTTGGAAAGCTGTTGGCTACATTACTGCCTAACTTTGGGACTGATAGAGGGATGGATACACTTCATTTAGCAAAGCTACCTCCCTAGCCTTGCACAACTGCACCGTTTAGATTGCTGGACAAGTCTATAGTGTAAAGCTGGCCTTTACAAGTGATAATCAATTCGAAGCTGGCCTTTACAAGTGATGATCATCAAGTGATGATCAATTCGAACAGCAAGGGAACTTAGAGGGAAACTCCATTCCACAGAACCCTAGTGTCAAGGAACCTCCCTACTGGAAAATGACTCAACAGTTAGGGGGAAACCCTGGCTCAGATACAAAGAGAGCAAATTTAGGCCCATTTTTCCTTAAACACTCACCCTCAACCCTGAAAAAGATTTGGGAAAGAAGCGAAATAGGATGGTGGGGGGAAGAAAGAGAACAATCTTGCTAACAGCTAGTGTCAATTTAAAAAGAGAAGGAAAGGGCTTATATGAATACATGCTTATTTCATTCCTAAGGCAAATTTTCATAAATCCTTACGGAAAGAAAGATACATTTATCTGCTAATGTGGATTCTGCTTTTTGATTTCCAAATGTTATAGCTGCCACCACAACAGTTTGCCCAATTAAGTGGCAGGGAGGGAAGGGGGCCCAGGGGAGAGGAGGCAGTAGGAAGAGGTGTTAGAGGGAACATCTGTGCACAAGTGCACCATAAACATAACAAAATCCTGGGGTCACCCTGCTGTTTCTTTGAACACTTTCTCAGGTTGGCCCCACTTCTCCAGTCTTTTGGGAGATTCCCGTTCTGTTACGTAGGCGAGAAGGCGAAAGGTTCCAGCTTTCAAAATTCTGAGTGGTTTGGCTGTGTGCGTACGTGTGTGTGAGCGCGCGTGTGTGCTTGTGTGCCTGTGGGAGGGGGCCGATGAAGCGAGCTACGAAGGGCTTAGAAAGGTTCATTACCAATTTAAAGTGTTTTCTCAGTGCTTGAATGTTTATCCTAAAAGACAATTCCTGCTCTCAAATTCAGCCAAATGAACAATGCTGATGAGGAAGATGAAGAGGGTGGGAAACCCACACAGGCGAATGGAGCAGTCCATGCAGCAGGGGTAAAGGGGGAGTCTAGGAGGAAGGACGCTATGCAGAGAAAGCCCCCCTGGCTCTTCTCTCTTGGTCTACAATTCAGCAATGCTGTAGCTGTAAAAGCTGTAATAGAAAATCAACCCACAACCTCTTGGGGCAGCGATCCTCTGGCGTGGTTTTCAGGCGCCCTTCCCTGGGGCCGGGAGCAGCCCCGCTCCCCCCACGGCTGGCGCAGAATGTGGTGATCCGGCCCGGGGCGGGGATGACTTCATGCGGCCGGAGCTCGGCGGCGGGAGCGGTGGCTGCAGCTGGCAGGTGGGGCGCAAGCTGACTGAGCACTCGGCGGGCGCGGTGGGACTGCGGCCCGTGGCGGCGGGCGCGGGGACCTGCGCTGACTCGGTACAGGGAAGGTAAGCAGCCTGGCCCCTGTGCACCGTGGCCATGCTGTGTGGCTTTCCGCTTGGTTAATAATGGGGTTTGCTGCACAGAGGGAAGGGTGAGAGAACCCTGCTGAATTCTGCAGTGGAAAAAGGAGCAACGACTAGGATGGAAATGTTAGGCAGCCAAGTGCAGAGGTTGGAGGAGTGGTGTTACTGGGCAAACAAAGAAGGCGTTCTGCCTGTATACTCTTTTGAACGCGATCGACCATTTCAGTGCCAGATTCGCGTAGACAGTGAAGACTCAAAATGTAAAATAATTTGAGTTACTCTATTGCCTTTCGTGCCTTTTACCTTCGCTTGACTATTTTGAGGATTTGGAGCAGTAGGTCCCTGGCAGCAGCCTGGAGTAATCAGAAATCGTCCCTCTCTTCCTATAGTCCTTGGTCCTCCCCTTTCCAGTTATCAGAATGGGTCTGTGCCTCTCTCAATGTCAAAACACCTGCTTCAAGACTGAACCTTTAGAAGGAGACTCTATTTGGAGGGGAAACTTCTCTTATCTCCTGGAGTTCAGCTTGGGTTGAGCAGCACTTGACATCGCTTCTCCCTTCATTTGCCATTTTCTCTGTCAGTCATTTCATTGATCTTTTTCGGACATGCTGTGCCCATTCGCAGGCCAACTCGTCAGCTCTTTTCTACCACCTGGGTTCCATGACCGATTTTGTCAAGGTCCCAGAAAGGGCACTGCCTCACACGGGCTTTTTACTTGGTATTATCCCTGTATATTGTTACCTGTGTCCTTCCCCCAAATGCATGGAATGAAATATCCTGCTTGTAGCCCCAAACCAACATGGTATCCCATTAACTCCCTTCCCTGTAGTCACTGTGGCTACTTGAAAGCTAGAGAGGACAAATAGAATCTATTGAAGTGTGAGGGATGTTCCCTGTACATAGGCGTAGGTTGAAGTAAAAATGTGAATTGCAGTCCATCTAGTTTTTCCTGAAGCGATTTTAGTTCAGCTAGGTTTTGAAACAGCTAGCTGTTAAGGTTTGGGACTAATCCTTTCTAAAAAGCAGGGGAGTCTGTTTGCCCCTAGGATTCCTCAATAGCCTCAAAAGAGTTTCCAGTGAGGTTTCCCTATAGGCAGTCAGAAAGCCAGTGGAGCTGCCCAATATAAGCCTCTGGTTATTTGAGTATCCTCTAGGTTGTCTTGCCATTTACAGGTTCCTATCCCTCCTCCTAGGATTTTCCCCACAGACTCCTTGCTAC
This sequence comes from Sapajus apella, assembly GCF_009761245.1. Lineage (NCBI taxonomy): Eukaryota > Metazoa > Chordata > Mammalia > Primates > Cebidae > Sapajus > Sapajus apella. Next base: position 20,857,797 of record NW_022436943.1, on the reverse strand, counting down.
TGAGACCAAGTACCTGTGCTTGTTGCCACCTAGAGATATACATTTGAATAATATGCTGTGAAATGCTTAAGATGGCTGTTATGGGGATTGCAAATGTGCCACTTCACCAACAGGGAACAGTTGCAATAAGCCAGATTGTGGGGTATCAGTGCGCCAATGTTCTATTTAAAGGGAGATCTGTTATCTTTAAACTTCAAATTAGACTGTCTGACTCAACAGCCATGCAATTTTTAGTAAATTAAATTAGAAGATCAATGAAAAAGAAGGGCAGAGTTTGTAGCTTAAAAATTTACCTCTCCTTACTTTCCTCTTTCAATATTATTTTTAAAGATACTCGTTATGGAAAATCATGTTAATTACATACCATTATTGCCTTTCTGATTATAAATTTCATTTTTACAAAATACACTTTAGAAAGATTTGAATTTGCTTCTTTGTCTCTATCTTCAGTATATGAGGCATAGGGAGTTGGGGGGGGGGCAAAGCCCACTACTGAGTGACTACTCCAGGAACTGTCCCTTGGCGTCTTAATAACAACCCTATGGCACCTTTTTGTTATTATTATGTGTCAAACAGGGTTTTAATTTGAAATGTTAAATTTTTGAGATTCTAGAATTTTTACTCAGTCACAACTACAAGAGGTAACAAAGAACAAGATCAACAACAAACCCTCTATTCTGCCACCTTTTTTCTAATATTAAAATTCTTAACAATATAAATTATTCTGAATGAATATTAATATAGAATAAGTAATAATGAATTTTAATATATTCTTTTAAATAAATTAACCTAAGATATGTAAAATACAGATTAGTAAAACTGATCTTAGAAATACAGTGCAATTTCTGTAATGTTGACAGTCATCTTTCTGTTGTGGAGCAAGTACATGAGAATATCCTAATGATGGTTAGAAATTGAAAGTGTCTATTATTTAATTTCTGAAGAATTTAAACTGTTTTGCAAGAAATAGGTTCAGGATTAGGAGACTGGTGCTACCTAAGATGGAATAATACTTGCCAGTGATTTTGCAGGTGAGTTGAACCCGCTGTTACAGACTGGAGTTGGAAAACTCTTATTGAGAAGAAAGAAAACAAGTTAGAAAATTTAATTTTCATTTCTGTGCAACTGAGGAAGATAATCAAACTGAAGGGATTTCTGAATTTGGACTTTGTTATGTTTAAACAAGTTTGAGGAAAGTTTCTAAATTCAGAACCTAAGCAGAAATACATGTATGATTCTATGTGTGAAACTGATTTATGACTTTATTTCCTTTCCTTAAAATATTTCTCAGGGAGAGGAAAAACTAATTGGCTTGCATTCAGGATTGAAAGAGGAATGAAAAATGGAAGGATATACATGACTAGATGCTAAATGATTAGATGTTAAATGAACTGCAGGCACTTTTATGTTTGACAACATAGAACTGAAGTCAATCTACTGCTTTCCAATCATGTAAAAATAAATTTTATTCTGCTAGGCAGAAATTTAGAGAGTAAAAATCTAGGAGTCAAAGTTGCCCTCTCACAACAAAATTATCTCTTTCTGGTGCTGCATTACTGCCATTAGTTACAACTGAAATAGCCTTAACATTTGAGGCCGAGGCAAGAGAACTGCTTGAGCCCAGGAGTTTGAGGCTGCAGTGAGCCATGATGGCACCACTATACTGCAAACAGGGCAACAGAATCAGACACTGTCTCAAATTAAAAAATAATTTTTTAAAAGTTAAGAAATTTTGAAATGGAAAAGGAAAAAGTATAGTAATAATAAGGCTCAATTAGAAATGTCATTTCTATTCAACCAGTGACTTCACTGAGAATGGGTAGAAAAAAGTACTATTTTCATAGTTGCCAGTGACCTTAATTACCAGATTTCTATACGTAATATTTCACCTTGTTTATTTTATCTTTATAAGTTCTCTTCTAAGTTTTTCTTTGATTAGATATTTGTGTTTAAAAGGTATTATTAATAAGTACTATGTATCAGGTACAGTGGTATCTTTGAATCTAATTTGTCTCTAATTCCCTTAAAGTATCCCATACCCAACCTAAACCAAATGGATCTTCTTTCCAATTTTTACCCCATGGTGGCATTCCTATACATCTTCATTTATTCTCTTAGCCCATCCTATTACATGTTGAAACCTTGCTTTCATCAGATACTGCCTCATTTATGAAGCCTTCTCCATACCCACCTTCCTTCCCCCATCACATGTGCTCCTCTCTTGTCTAAATTCCTGTAGCACATTCTGTTTTGGGTTATCCTTTCATGTGAGCATGGTTTGTCTGCTCTTCTTAAAAAAGTTCTTGAAAGCAGGGTCTGGGAATATGTTTTTATTACCTACAACTCTATGGTGCCTAGCTACACATATGTATAGTAGGTGTTCAGCAATTTGATTTTAGTGAAGATACGTGTTATTTTCCATACTTATAAATCTATCTACCTAGTCTTCTTCACCAGCCATGTTAGGCTCTAAGTATATGTGCAAATACTAATTTGTGTTTTTTTTAATCTTTATAATAATAGTAAATACACTTGCAGTACATTGAAATCATTATAATCTACAAAAGATTTTGTGAGTTTAATGTTCTTAAATGTATACTAAAAGCATGGTAAACTTAGCAAAACAAATCTTTAATGAGGACATTGCACCTGCTTTCGATATTCTTGCATTCTAAGCAGGGGAAGGCATCTTATACATATGAGCATTTATCTTGTTTCAAGCCACTCTGCTAGGGATTTTCATCTTTGGCATCTCATTTGATGTTTCTACTATATGCGAATTTTACACTGAGAAAACTGAGGCTCAGAGATGTCACCTGAATGGCAGAGATTTTTTTCCATATTACCACCTGCTCTTTGAAATGTAACAGAGTGAGGAAAAACATTGTAAAAACACAAAGTCAGAGCCATCAGAATAGTTTCAAATTGCCTTGCGATTAATCTTTCCAACGATTTTTAAACTTTTAGATTAACATCCCAAATTTTTAATAACTCAATAAACTCTATACATCTTCTCCACAAGTACATAAAGAAGCATAAACATATAATTTTGTATACAAATGCAATTGTTTGTGGATTCACTAAAGCTCTCTTTTAAGAATGGTTAAAGAACATCGATTTGTGCTCGCTTGGACAACATGTGTGTCCTTTATTATCTCTTACATTTCCAGTACTTGAGATGAGGTTTTCCTTCTATTGTTCTACCTGCTTTAAGACCTGAAATGAGAGCCCTTCAGTATCACTGACACAAAGACAGCTGATGGCTAGAAAGCAAGTGCTAGTGAAAATTGTAACTCAAAGAACCTTGATTCAGAGAAAAAGCACAGAAAGGGAGCTCTGAACGTTACACATTCCAAATGACTTATTTAGGGTTTTCCAATCAATGCTATTTTTACAAAAAAACAAAACAAAACAAAACAAAAAAAACGTTCTCAGACTTAAGAGTATTGCACTGCCACATATGCGGGAGAACATTGCCAGAAGTTGATTGGTGTAGTCCAGTTTGAAACAGATTCAGTTCTCTTAGGATGGACTTATATCTGCCTCATTATTAATATTTCTTTATGGTAATGCCATCTGCAGTAATATATTTCCTTTTGCCAAGTTAAGCAAAAAATGATAATTTATGTTCACCCCTTCTAGGGTCTAAAATAAGTGCCAGCCTAAAAGAGCTGCATATCATTTTAGACTCATAAAAATGCATTCAAATTCTCAGATGATACTTAAGGGGACTGGTACTAGCAAGCATGGTTCCTGCTGATGTATTTAAAGAGTGTTCAAAGGGATGTTACAAGAGCAGCATTAATCTAGAAAAAAGAAAGAGATGGAAAAAACTCAAAAGGACAACTTAAGCTGTTACTTTCATTACATTTCCCAAATACCCTTTTTGTACCAAAATAAGATTATAACTGTATAAACTTCTAAAATAAGTAAAATGTTATCAAAACTTTATAATGTGCTCCATATAAGGTAAGTTTATACTTTATAGATTTTTATAATTAAAAATCTTTTTCTGGTAAAATATAGAAAACATTTACTGTTTTAGCTATTTTTAAGTGTATAATTAACAATGCTGGGCAACAATCACTATCAGTTTTCAGAACTTTCTCACCACAAGCAAAACATTAAACAATACCTGTTCACTCCCTCAACCCCTGGTAAACACTATTCTACTCTCAATGCCTATGAATTTGCATATTCTAGGTACCTCATAAGTGGAATCACACAGTATTTGTCCATTTGTCTCTGGTTTCTTTTACTTAGTATAAATGTTTTCAAAGTTAATCCATATTTCAGCATGTATAAAAATTTCATTCCTTTTTAAGGTTGAATACTATTTCATTGTATGTCTATAACTCATATGGTAATTTTGAATTGCAAAACACTTTCAGTACATTGTCTATTACATTAAACATGGCTAGCATATAACACCACCATATTATCTTTCATAGATGTCAAGTAATATATACTGTCAGGGTGCCATAAGTTATTCAGTCGAAACCCATTGAAAAACATTTACCTAATTCCAAACTGTTTTGTGTCTTCAAGCTATATCGTAATAAACAGAGTAGTATTAATACATATGTTTTTATATGTTGGTGCTTTTACTTTTGATCAAAGAATGCTTGGAGTGGTATTGTTGAGTCAAAGATTATGCCCAGATATTTATAGTTTGAATATGTACATGGACTATTAAAATTCTAACATTCTGCAACAGATAGTATTACTGAATGTTGTGGAACCCTTTCATACTATCTTAAAAATGAATACAGATACTACAAGGAATCCATTCAACATGATCCGAGCAAGGAAATAGTCTCACTTTTTTCATTTCCATTTCATGGTGGAAAAATACTATACACAAATATTGAGAGAATTAAAGTCTCTCAGTCATGCATTTTATCTCAGGATATTACAAAGTACATCATAGATGTCAGTCATGTCTTGTAATAACAATGTGGAATAGTAGAAACATCTCTAGCTAGTTTCTAGGTTGTTTTTCTTCACCAGCAATAGGCTATTTGTATCAAACCTAATCTAAAATTTGGTATTTTTTTGGTTCAAATTTATGTACCTGTATAATGGTAAATCTTTTATTTTTTTCTTAGTTTCTCTTTAATATATTATTTTTAGTTGCTCCTGAAATAAAATAATAAAGTAAGAATGTCTTACTTAAGCTAAAGTACGGAATATTCAGCATATGTGAAATATAAACAGAATTAGCAAGACTTTTAACCACCCTCCTCAGCAGAAGACAGTCTCTATTGCATTGGCCAGAAGAAAAGAAACAGAAGACTTGCTGGAGATTGCATCAGTTTTTGCTTAAACACTAAAATGCTGAAAGGGCAAAGATAAAGCAACATGTCTTATCTTTTGAGTAGCTACTTAAAACTGAAGGGTTGCAAGAACATTTAGTTGGACAGATACACTCCATAGTGTAGCTGACCCTAGACATGTCACAACAGCATTTTAAAGTATGCTTTGTCTTCAGTTAATTGGGGTGGAGGGAATTATTAATAAACATTTCTCCTATGGTTTACCTTTATCTTTATCATTGTCTGATTAAACCCTCTTTGAAAAGCAGACGTAAAACAAATCAGCATTCTGACCTTTGCCTGAATAAGCAACAACATGGCCATACCTTCTTAATGCACTGCTGTGCTTATGAGACCAAAGGGTAGAAGCATCAATTTTTGTTTGTTCATTGCAATAGGCACAGCAATACAACCTGCTGCATTACTTGCTTACATACTGCAGAATCTGACTATAGAAAAGTCAGTAATATCTTTAATGCAATTATTGTATAACTCTCCATGATCTTTCATACTCAGCTTCTCTGATAATTGAAATGCAGGGGAAAATATCCAGAATGTTAAGACCCCCTATCTATTTACAAAATGGAATCTTGCTAGGACTTGCAGAAATAACATTGAATCTGATATTGGTGGCCACCCAATGAAGTCACTGGGAATAATCTGTCAAAATCATCCAAATACAAATTTAGGTTTAAAGAACAAAAAATTCTACAGAGTAGCTATGGGTAATATATTAACAATTTAGGAAAGGAATATTATAAATATATGGTTTTCTATTTATAAGGCATACTCACTGGAGAATAGTGCATTTTTAAAGTGGATTCATTTTGAAAAGACTATTTTACCACTTTTTTAAATGCCATCAAAAATAAATTATGACAAGTCATTGTCATCCAAGTTAATCTGTCACCTGGCTCTCAAGGAAGTGAGTAGTTCTTGGGGCTTTCTTCAAATTTGTGCTTTCCTGCAGTGAGTCAAGCCGAGATAAAATGGAGCTGATGTTCTTAACTATTTGTTACATGCCCAGATTTATTAGAATTACGTAATGATCAATAAAAAAGAGTTTTACGATAACTAAAAATATTGATAAAAGTTGGCTAATGTACAACTGGTAATACTATAGAAGAGAAATCTAAATTATAGTTTTTTCATCTTCTTCATATTAGAGAATAACTCAGGATTTCAAAGCAAAGCATGAAAAAGTAGCATTTGATATATTTTATCAATGCACTGAATCAATGTAAATTGTTATTATTTCATAAGTAAAATATAAACAGCATAAAAATATCTGTATCTCAAGTGGCCACTATGGTACATGGCTTTACTATGGGAGTTGACAAAATATTAATTGCACAACAAAATGAACTATTTATTTTTGAACACTACCCTTCAATACAAAATGATTGGTTTTCTACACTAGCTTACTGTGATTTCTTTTACAGATGTGGTAGGAGTGAATTACAGATAAAGCTACCCTCTCCCCTGGTTCTTTTCAAACCATAATCTCTTCCATCTGGGGTATTATAAAGTGGAAATTAGAAGTGAATCATATGTTAGTCTGGAATTTATCTAGTAAGTAGTTCAAGACCCTTAACCATACACTGTCTATTTACCCAGGGCAGTAAACATGACGTGCCCCTTTTCTTCAACTACAGCAGATGGGGACTTTTAGAAAACTCAGAACGCAAGATAGAGAATATAATGATAGAGTATTAGTCAGCACTTCTTTTGCCTTCATCTCTTTTTCAATCTCATTGATTGTAAAGAACACAATGATAAAGAAAGTACACTTACTGTCAATTGAAAATTTTGTCAACCTGCATACACGTGTGAGATAGTGGGCCTGTCTGTCACATCTTCACGAGATGTGTTGGAGTGACTATTTCACCACAAAATTCAAATCTGACACTAAAATTATCTGATGCTAAACAGTCTATTAAATAAGAGAATGAATGTTGGCATCTCACTCATCTGTTTAGAAAAAAATAATCACTAACATGTTTAGGCAAAATACGTAAATGTTTACATTTCTTCTAATAAACAAAATGGAAAATGAAATAAAATGGCATTACAGAGATATGAAAGTAAAGTAATCAGTAATCAGCTTAATCTCAAAATCTCTGACGGTAAAGTTGTAACAGTTTTATTCTTAGAGCTCTCAGGCAGCTTTTGATCCTTTTCAAGTTCAATCAAATCTCTAACCATTATCTTTAATTATATTCTGATCACTGAGCTTTCTTCTCCCCTTTGCTATTTATTTTTAATTTATTTATTGGGGGGATTTTGGCTACCACTTATGTCCAGATCATGTCTTTCAGGAAATAAATTTGGTCTTTGAATTTTACCTTAACCATTTACTAGCTGTGTGATTTATACATTACTCAACCTCTGTGAGTTGTTTCCTGATATTTAAAACAGGAAAATCACAGAGCTGTGGTTAAGATGGAGGAAGATAACATAAAGGAGAACCTAGTGAAGTGTCTGAAATATATATGGTAAAGGTTAATGTTTTCCATTTATCATTTTTATTTTCACTGACAACTTACACAGCCAGACTTCATTACCACATCTTTTCCCAAATGTTCATGAATTATTTTTTCTACCCTCCCACATGTAAGTTAAACTAAGCCTTGAGATAACCCTTTATCTCACTGGAAAATGTCTTAATGAAGATATTGCTAGTGTCAGGAGAGATTGGGGCCACCATAATGCAAGGTTGTTAGGCTCTGATCAGCAGTGGCCATGGGAATTAGACCTAGCTTCTATTTTTAATTCTTAAAGCAGTTGATTGGATCACCTGGTAAAAGTCAATTGGCTAGTAATTGTCCATCTTACTAATTGTCTAATCACTTGTTTCACTGACTCATTATCAGAAATTATATTAAGGGCATTAAATAAGGGTGTTTATTTCAGAAGCAAAGTGCTATATAAAATAGAAACATCAAAAGCCTTTGAAGATTCTGCTGTTTGGCTAACTCAAATAGTTGTTATTGTTGTTGTTGTTTTTAATGTGTAACTATTGGAGAAGTTTCATATTAAGTTGTCCAAAAAGGAAAATTAAACTAACTCCATTGTACGTCATATAGTGATGACTCTTGTTGGTCTGTTATACATTTCTATTTTATTGACGCCCAAAGAATGTACAGAGACAGTGCAAGTTTTATTTTTCAGGGGCTTATTACCAGGTGCTACCAATTAGATTTGATGAACAGCAAGAAGGTAAACTAAAATTAAAAAAAAAAAAAGAGCCTCACTTAATGTGAAACCTTTACTAGCAGAAACATCAGCTTATAAAGGCTGCATTGTTAATGCACATAATTGCGTTATGATGTATACTAATGTATACTAATACTAATGTATGATGACAATTTTTGTTGGGCTGGAAAAGCACACAATTTTACGTTTTATTTTTCTTATATGGCTTTCTATTATTGATATGGGCTATTTGGGTTTTAAAAAACAAGTATAAAAACTGTCTAGGACCTTATATTTAATATGTAAATCACAGTTATTCCCAGGGGAGAATTTTGTGGTGAGCAAGAACTCCAGCCAAATTTGCAATAATTTATTGCATTTAATAGAGTCTCTTCATGTGTTCCTGAGAATAATCTCACTCTTTCAAGTAAAAAATATAAATCATTAGTATAAGTTTGTCTAAAATTTCCAAGCCAACGTTGTTAATTCCTATTTAAATACTGAACTGATTGGTTCTTTACCAAAGGCTTGAGGGGCAAATTTGGAGCCTAGTCTGATTTTAAGATGAGATGTTGCAAACAATAAAAATACCTGTTTAAAATATATATGTACATACAAGTATACACATATTTTACACATATATTTTATATATATTATAAACTATAACTAATTATGTATATGTATGTATGTATATGTATATATGTATGTATTCATTAATATTTTCTTCCTATGTCAAATATTTGATTCCTTGAAAGCTGGATTTCATTTAAAATAAAGAGACAAGTGCTTGGGAAAGCATGTGAAAAATCTTTGTTTCCAGAGACAAGTTTAGCAAGGAAAACTTATTTTTTCATTGGCAGTTTATTTTTCAAAGTTATTAAAATATGTTTAAGATTTTAAAGTGATTTAATAAATAAGTATTAATATGAATTTACCTATTTCAGATTGCTATATATGTCATATTAAAATATATATTTATCTATTTAAGCTTTTCTAAGCTAGATCTTACCAGGTTATAACTACTGTCCAATTATGTGAGAACAATAGCATAGCTGCCTTTCTGCTTGGAAAATGCACCTGTTTCATTTTATTATTTTTTCGAATCCATAATTTATTTGGCCTTCCATCAGCTTTTCTGTTTTGAGGAATACATTGTCCATGCATAAGAAATTATTTTGTACATCTGTGTTTCATGCCATGATTTTTTAGTGTCTCACAAAGTTCTAACTTGGAAGATTCTCATTTAAATCAAGTTTTTCAGAATATAGAGTTGTTATTTGTGAATTTTCAGATCTGTTTGTTTTTAGTTTTTTCTCCCTTTTTATTTTGGAGAATGAGTAGAGAAAGGGAGGAAGAAAACTGTACCATGGGACATTTCAGTTCTTTTTCTACATTTACAGCTAATCACATGCCTTCTCTTAGTAAAGTTAGAATGCTAAGAACTGCAGTTAAATAGCTTCAAGGTAGGACACAGACCAAAGATACTAAAATTTGTTCAAGTACAGTAAGAGAACCAAGCTTGGTCTGACATTTAATTTAGTCTTCCTCACTACCCTAAACCAAGTAGTATACTATTAACTAGATTTTTAAAACATGACCATTTATTGATTAATGGTGCCTATTTTTGGTTCTGCTTCATTTTAACTTTGTTTCATAACACTATTATACAGAGGATTATTATAACAAATTCCATGAGCTGGATCATTGTGTTTTTCTTCTGCTTTATAGCTGATTAGCTCTATAGTTCAAAAATGCTTAAAGGCCAGACCTGTCAATTAGAAAATATAAGCACAATAGAAATGATGTTTCTAAAATTAACTCTGGAATACATCTCTCTTAATGTTAAATACATATAATCTGGGACTGGGTGCAGTGGCTCATATCAGTAATCTCGGTGACTTGGGAGGCTGAGGGAGGAGGGTCACTTAAGGCCACAAGTTCAAGACCAGCCTGGCCAACACAATGAGACCCTGTCTATATTTAAAAAAAAAAAGAAAAAGAAAAAAAAAAAAGATGTTATAAGTCCAGGCATAGTGGCTCATACCTGTAATCTCAGTACTTCGGGCGGCCAAGGTGGGTGGGGGAATCGCTTGAGGCCAAGGGTTACAGACCAGCTTGTACAATGTAACAAGACCTCCTCTGTACAAAAAGCAGAAATTCCTTCTAAATCATTTCTAGAACACAAATATTTATGACATTTCTATAGTTTTTAAATTAATTTAAATATTATATACTTATATTTCATAGGAATTTTGTATTCATTTTAATTCTAGTTTAGAAATTTTAAACTAGAATTAAACTATATTTACCAGTGCAAATATACTAATGTTGAAATTGCTAAAACTTTAGGGTCAAAATTAATTTGAAGATTATTGGAGTTACTGTTTTGGTTTCTAGTAACTGGTGCCTCTAATAAATGCATCAGAAAGACAAAAATATCCATGGTTTAGAGTGTCTGCCCTATTAATAACATACTAAGATACAGCTATGGATATGGATATTAACAAAATGATTTATTTTAGATCATTCATTGCCTATAAAATGATTTTCCAACTGACAGGCAGCCTTTGACAATAAAATATACCTGCTACTTCCTTTTTTGCAAATTCATTGTACCACATCAGCATTATGTCAATAGTGTGATTGATAGATGACTAGTAATGCTCAATCATTCTCTGTAATTCACATCTTACCAATTATTAACAAATTATGGAGTGGGCAACAATTCTATAGTTTGTAATCAGATTTTCATTTAAACTCATATTATCAATATTCCTATTATGCTTTTATATCTACCACCTCACTTAAGTAAAAGGAAGTTTTCTAGGGTTTTTATGTCTATTTTCAAACCAAATGGATCAGTCTTTTTTAAACATTTTTTATTTAAATATACTAATTAAAATTTTTACATGGTTTTTAATTAAATATAAATATTGAAAGTCTATGAAATATATGAAATGATCAAACAAAAGTATGGGAATATCCTTTAAAGCACACGAATTTTGAATAATGTTTACTTATTTATGCTAAACATAATAGGTCACAGTTGTTGCCTTTACTATTAAGTGTTATAAGATTCTTAAGAGAAGAAAATAACATATTAACAATAATTTTTTTTGTAAAATGTTAAGTGCAAAGACCAGAGCATTAAACAATAAAATGATGCATACATAGAGAAAAACATTCAAAGGAAATTTAAAATATTAAAAGTCAATTAGGAATGGTTAAGAGGCAGAGAGTCAGTGAGATTACATTTTTTATATCCAAATTTATGCAATGTGTATATATTACAAAAAGAGCTGCATAAAAAGAAATTTACATATTTGGATTTTTTTTTTTTAACCATCAAAACATTGCCAAGAGTTAAAGAAAACTGTACCATGGCTAAAGTGTTCACTTTTTATGTAGATTTCTGGAAAATCTAGGCTAGCCTTGAAAATATTGAATATAGTAGAAGGTAAGTTTTCCTTCATCTTAAAATTAGTATAATAAATTATATTTTTAAAGTATCATATAATTTTCAAAGCATTTTTATAGACATCATCTTACTGGACAATACCGGCTCTCTAACATTGGTAGAGCTAAAATTGTCCTTATTTTGCAGACAGGGAAGTCAAAGTCCATGAAATTTACTAATATGCTCTCTTAAGCAGTATGTACAGTTACTAAGTGTTGGAGCAAGAATTCAAGCCTGTTTTGTGCCGTGACCAATCTAGTGCTGCCCTCTATCCTATAGGAACTGGTATGTTTAAAAGATAAGCACAAACATGGAACTAAGCTTGGTCTGCTTCTGGGTACAAACCTTACTGGATCCTGAACTAGGAAAATCTGTAAGGGTTACTTACTTTCAACAACCCGAAGATCAACATGTTAAACAGGTACTTAGATTTAATTAAGCTTCTTTTATTTTCACCATATCTTTGTGTCTATCAACAACTCCTTTTGAGTATACAATAGCTTTGTTTAAAGGGTTGCATTGCTTAAAAAATAAACATTGATATTGCTGATCACTTACCTGTGTTAAATAATATGCCAGTCTAATTTGCACTTACGTAATGCTGACATTCATGAGACTCTATCATTTATTATACACACATACACACACACACACACACACACACACACACACACACAATTTACTAGGTCTTATTTGAGTTTTGGTCCTTACAAGAACATATAATTGGCAACCTAATTGTAAGATACAGTAATATAATCTATCATTTTAAAAGATAACTGAAAATCACAGAATTCTCTCATATAACTACATCGGATAGTTTTAATGGATTCCTACTAAGCTCTGTTAAGGATAAAATTTTTTGAAAACAGGTCACTTATAAGATCTACCTTAGTTTTTTAATGCTTCTGAAATATCACCACTATAACCTGCTTTTTATAATAGTCTGACATGTACTAAGTACCCTTTTGCCACCCACAAGAAAGCAAGAAAAAGAAAGCATTTATATTTTTAATTTTAATGAAGAGTTCTTGATTTAAGAATTAGTCATTTACTGTCATTTGAATTTCAAGTACATTGAAAGTACTTGAGGTTCTTTCTGTGTGAATTTTCAGCAGAGTTTTTACATTTTTCATCATTAATTTCATCTTTCACTTGGGATCACCAAATCAAAAAGTTTATATTCTACCCTTTCTTAGCTCTCTTCATTGCAAATATTCAGAACCTTCTCAAAAATAAGGTTATGGTTTGTGACAACTGTTTATTGACAACGGATAATGCCAGAAATTAGTGATTCTGCTTTTCAGTTGAAAAAGCAAAATGAGAAACTAAAGAAATAGCATGTTTTCCCTCCATTTAGCTGATCAGCTATTCACATCAGTGATCATTAGCTTTTGAGACTATGGATACAAATGTTAATATTTTATGTATTCACATCAGTGAAAAATAATATGAGTTACTATGTTTACTCTGTGCTAAACACTGTTCTAAATTCAAATGGATTTCTCCTAACAACAACCGTAAAAGTTGGCATTATTATTACCTTTTGACAGATGGGCAAACTGAGGCACAGAATGACTGAGTAAAGTACCTGTAGTCACACAGCTAATAAAGCACACAGGATTTAAACAGGTGGTTTGTTGTGAGACTCCACATTCCACCCTTATAGTTAATATGTGAGTTTGGATCCCTACTCTTTGTTGTATGCCCATTAAATTGTTTTGTGGAAAGAAAGGAAAGGAGGACAGAGAGAGGGAGAAAGGCAGTAGAGATGGCAAACTCTTGTTAGCTGGTTGATATGGTGTGCTATAATTTATTATGTTTAATTTAAGGACTTGTAAAGATTTCAAAAGAATTAATAGTTTTAAATGTTCACTAGTGAAGTGTATGGTAATATTATCAGAAGGAGATAGCAAGTGAATTTCTGTTTAATAATAACCATAACTGAAATGCAATAGCAGCCTCATATTTGGAACAAATACAATTCAAGTAATTTTTTTAAAATTTTAAGTTCAGGCATATATGTGCAGGTTTGTTATGTAGGCACACTTGTGCTATGGGGTGTTAGTTGTATAAATTATTTCATCACCCAGGTATTAAGCCTAGTACCTATTTTTCCAAGTGGAATGTTTTTCACAGCAATAATTCTACCTTTTCTTAAAATAATTATTAGGTGATTTTTCACCCCAGTACTCTCAGCTTATTAAATTTTAATAAATATTTCTCTTTCTTAGAAATCCATAAAATTTAGTAAGGTTTTAAATTAGGCTTGAATTATGAAAACAAAACAAATATAGAGCTTTTAGCAGAAGGAAAGCACCCTCATCCCACTCCAGCCCACCCCGGCTCATTTTTATCATAACTACTTCTCTAAGAAAGAAGAAAGTTTTCAGATTGGTCAGATTTAATTGAACATTTACTAAGCCATATTTTACTATGTATTGCATAGGGTCACTGTGTATTTAAAGGTACAAAGCAGGCTGGGCTCAGCAGCTCACACTTGTAATCCCAGCACTTTGGGAGGCTAAGGCAGGCAGATCACTTGAGACCAGGAGTTCAAGACCAGCCTGGCCAACATTGTGAAATCCCTTCTCTACTAAAAATATTAAATACAAAAAATTAGCCAGGCATGGTAGGGCATGCTTGTAATCCCAGCTACTTGGGATCACTTGAACCTGAGAGGTAGAGATTGCAGTGAGCCAAGATGGCACCACTGCACTCCTGGGTGACAGAGCAACAGAGTGACTCTGTCTCAGGAAAAAAAAAAAGTACAAAGCAATGGCACCCATATTCTTATTTGTCTAGTGCCTGGCCTTGTGAGAGCAAGTAAATGTGTATCCTTGAAGCCTGAGCCTTCAAGGTCCTCTCCTCTCTTTCATTCCATGCACCACAGTGGGCTTCGTCCAGGAGAACAATGGACTCTTTTCTGCCTTTTGCCTGTTAGTCCCATGCAGATTGAGTCAAGCTTCATTTGGAGCCCAGCAAATCTTACACTCCCTCTTCTCAACATCTTACTTTACATATGTCTCAGTAAATATTCACCTGCTCTAAATATACCCTTGCCATGCCTCTGACCTTAGAATTGCCAGAAAGTAATTCCAAATCTGAGACATTTTCCATATCTTAATTAGCAGATAATTTGTACTTAGGTTAACATTGACTTGATTATTCACATGTTCTTTTGCAATTTGAATCTAATTCTGTCTTCAAGTACTTAAAATTAAAATAGGTATAGACTTTAATCCAGGTACTTTCAGACTTTTATTACATACTTATTATGTACCTTATTGCAGGCACATATTGTACTAGTGCTGGCAATAGAATGTTAAACAGAATAGTGTACAACCTATGTCCTAATTTCCAAACAAGATTGTTATGAAATGGGACTTATAATTCAAAGAGGAAAAGGAGGCTGGGCACAGTGGCTCACACCTATACTCCCAGCACTTTGGAAGACTGAGATGGAGGAGTGCCTGAGGCCAGTAGTTCGAGACCAGCCAGGGCAACACAGCAAGACCCCATCTCTACAAAAAGCAGTTTTTAAAAAATCAGCCAGGTATAGTGATGGATGCCATAGTCCTAACTACTCTGGAAACTGAGGTAGGAGTATCACTGGAGCCTCGGAGGTCCAGCCTGGGCAGCAGAGCAAAACCCCATCTCTAAACAAACAAACAATACAAAGCTAAACCAAACCAAACCAAAACAAACAAACAAAACAAGAAAAGGGTACAGAAATCGTATGTAAAAATTCAGTTTAATATGCATGTTTGGCATTTTAGAGATAGAAAACATCTAACACAGAAGCTCTACAAGATTAAAGATAGTCACTTCAGCTGAACTTTTTTTTATTTAAAACATGCAAAGTGATTGTTTATTCAAACCAAGCCAGAAAACCAGATAGTAATTATCCAGCATTATACTTTCTCACTTAGCAAAGAGAATGCTTTTACTTATGACTTGTAGTAATATTAATATCTCAAGAAACTAACCTTCAGCATTTTTGAAATTAGGTTAATCCATTGATAAAAAATTCCAAGAGTTTCCCATCAGTTTTTTTTCATGCCTCTAAAATTGGATTAAAATGTTACAGTTTTAAGTGAAAAACTAATATATTAACTACTGATTCTAGGGTTTCAAGTTCTATCAGAAGGTAAGTGAGAAATCCCCAGCTCAAGAACATAAGTCACATTTTAATTCTGAAGTTCCTTTTCTTAGTAGATTAGTAGTTGTCAGTCCACAGTGCCCAAGGACATTGTCAAGTTATTGTCAGCATTCAGTTCAGCACTAGGTTTTGAGAATTTAGAAGTTTTTTCATTACTTTTCCTCCTACTACTCATTAACAGATTGCTTCCAACTCTAAAAGTGCCTTGACCCATTCATGTGCCATACATTCAATACATACATACATTTGAGTTACTGATCATATATACTATTCCAGATAAGGTGCTGGTCACTGAGGCATCAAAGATGACTAAGGTACAGACTTGGCCCTCAAAGGATCCTAAATGTCATGAACCTCTGCTTCTTACTATTCAAGTAGTATCAATTATATGCAACCAGAAGTAACAGGAAGTTAAGTAGCATTCATATCATAATTAATTGTAGAGTGGGCCATGTAATTTCTCAAAAATCAGATTCAGTCAAGGAAAACATAGACTGATCTTTGGGATTTGCCCTTGATGAGTGTCATTACCTATTCTTGAGATGTAATAATAGAAGTCAGTGAGCAATTCATCAAATATAGCCCTATGAAAGCCAAAATGAATATTTTCTTCTTTATTGACTTCTTAGACATTGCTAAGGCCTTTAAAGTTTCCCTGCCAAGAAATCACCAGTAAACAGCAGTGATGGTAGGTGCAGGCTATTTACTGCCAGGAGTTGAAAAAATTAGTGAGCTACCTTTTGACTGCTTGTCAAGCATTTTGACATCTTAGGACAGAAAGCACTGTTTAAATATAAAGAGCAATTTATGTAGAATTGCTGTAGGTCATCCTCAGGGGGAAGTGATCTGTCAAGTGAAAGACTGGAGTATAGGAGAACTGCCATGATATAAGATTGATTTCTGCTAAAGAGACCTTAAATTTGCTGTGTTTTAATTTGTGGTTCCTTTCAATCATTTGTAAATTCCCCATAGTTAAATACACAATATAAAGAGCTATTCAAATTTACTTTCCAGCATACTTGCATTGGGGATTTTTTTCCTTTTTTCTGTTTCTCTCCCAGATCAAAAGAGGAGCAGTAGGTCTCAAGGTTTAGAGATGGGGTCCACTTGGAGTGACTGACTCAATAAATCTAAGTAAACTGAGTAAACTCAGTAAACCATAGGCCTTCCATTTTTAACAAGTTCTTAGAAAATGCTTTTGCTGCTGGTCTCTGGTTCACATTTGACCAATCACTGCTGAAACAAAACTACTGGGAGGAGGAGGAAGAAAGAACTATGAAGTACTAAGTCAGCCCCTGGAATTTCTCACCCAAACTGTTCAGTCTGTTATGAATGTAATCACTGCTACTCAGGAACATATTAAAAGTACATTCAGCCCTCGGTATCTGGAGTTCTGCATCCGTGGATTCAACCAGCAGATCGAAAATAGTCAAGAAAAAAAAGGATAATAATACAACTATTACAAGTAAAATAATAGAGTATAACAACTATTTACATGGCATTTACATTGAATTAGAGATTATAAGCAATTTAGACAGATTTAGAGTACCTGAAAGGTGTGCATCATGGATTTTGGTATCCACAATTTTTGATATGGGGGTATCCTGGAGCCAGTCACCCCATGCACGCTGCCAGGGCATGACTACAAATAGTCTTCCTCTGAATCAGTGGCTGGCTAAGGAAATCAGGAAGAACAATCCTTACCTTTCTGCTCAAGCTCAGGCTCACAGTTTAATCTTTTAACCTCCCGCCTTTCTAAGTTTCAAATAATAATGGTAACTTATTTCCCTTGTTATTAAAAAAAAACAAGACCAAGAAAACCACAAACAAAACCTTATCAAGACTGGCAAGTTATGACCTGTATATTTTTAGCTTCTTAAATTTGTCCTACTATTTAAAATTAGAAAAATATATTTTTCTATTTATAAATATATATTTAGACTGCCAAATGATACCCTTTCCTTACCCAACATTGGTTATAAAGTAAAAAAGCAATTCCAAACAAAAATAATATTGGAAAAAAAAACACTAATGATGTATTTTATGAAAGAAATACAGCTGCTTCAGAGACAATAAGAGGCTATGAAAATAAAGGAAAACCATCTGAGCTCTGGTTGGACTCTGGAAGTAGTGAGGATAAATTGCTTTGAAAGAAAAAGAAGAGGAATCTGATGCAACAGACATCCCAATTCTAGTTACTGTCTTTTTATTCATGATAGTCCATAGTCTAAAAAGATACAAATACTATTAACTAGCCTGAGGAAGAGGTGGCAACTACATCTCATTCTGAAATGGAAAAATCCAAGGAAGGTACAAGAAACAATTGCTTGAGAATTATTAATGACTCAATTATTTTTCCTTTTTTTTGAACTTTGAAAAAGCATATATAAGAATTTCTATTGACCCTGAATAGTCCATGTCTTTACCCAGAAATATTTATATATCTTGCTACTGCAGCAGGATCACAAAATAGATTGCAACTCTACTGTAGAAAGAAAATATGTTTTTATATAATCTATAATTTATCTGGGTAGCTAGAAAACATATATTCTCTCTCTCTCTCTCTCTCTCTCTCACACACACACACACACACACACACACACACACAATATATTTTAATCCTTGCATCTCAGTCAATCCCCAAATCTGAGTGGTTTTTTTTCAAATAATGCTTCTGAGTCTCCAGCTTTACCTTTCTTCCTCTAAGCAGTGTCAGGGCATGTGACACGAGAAAGTTGTTACCTAGACCTACATAGAACTCCTTGGAGACCAGTCATGAAGGGGTTGAAGTATCTATAGGTCAATTCCTTTTTCTAAACCTCTGTGCCAGTTCTTTTCTTAAAATTTCCCCAAATAACAAGGTTTAGTGTGGTTTTTTTTTTGTTTTTTTGTTTTTTTGTTTTTAGCTTCTCACTCATAACTTTCTTCCATGGCATACCCTGATAATGTTTTTTCCTAGGTGGAAAATTATTTGGATTTATCCATCTAATACTCTGAAACAGTAAAAGAGAGCTACAAACTTTTAGCAAAATTTACCTCTATGAAAGATTTTAGACTTTGAAGCTTAACTGACTACAGTTTTCCCAGTACTTGCTCTCTATTGTCTGAAGCGTAGACATTTCCTTGCCTTTAAGAGGTGGGAAGACACAAGGGACAAATCCTTAGAGATCGTCTAAAAAGCCCTTTTTAATCTACGCCGCCTCCAGTACTACCAAAGTCTTTGATTTTGTCCATATATTTGTTTCTATCTGATAATCAATATATTTTTAAGTTAGCTTATTTACTGCCCCATCCCCACCCCTGCCGGCCTCCCCCGACAACTAGAATGCAAATTCCGTGAAAGCAGGGTCTTGGCTTTTTATTATTTATTTTTTATTGCCTACAATAATTACTAGCACACAGGAGCCACTCACTAAATACTTCAAGAATGAAAGAAAATAAAAAGGTGATGTATGCTTACAGTAGGTTATCCACTGCAAATTTTGGTTGCTACCAAGCAGGGCATCTTTTTTGCTGCTGCCTCAGATGGGCCTTCTGCTGCATTCATACTTACCCATTGACATTTCTTTAGAACCATCATCACTCTTTATGTTATCTTGCTTTAAATCATGCTGTTGCCATTCCCTAGAAGGTTCACTTATGAACCTTCTTGTCTCTCACACTCCTACATTTTCTTCAAAACATAAATCAGGTGTCCTGCTCTCCAAAAGTATTTCATGATAAACTTGTTCTTTCTCTATGTCCCTATGCTGACATATAACTCCCACACCCTATGCTGGCCCTTAACCCCCCTTCATACTATTTTCTCTGAGGCAAACTCATTATGGACTTTGCTAATGGACTCAGAGAAGGCAAGGACTGTTTGCTATTTCTGGCAACAAAAGCAAAATGCCTGGTGCATGACAACTATTCATAAACATTGAATAAATGAAGAACAACTCACCTTATTTTTTTCTCATGGTAAGCTAATCTTTATTGTTTTAAACTTCTATTGTTATCCTGGGGAAATATGAGAGAAATGAGTGTTCTTGAAAGTCAAGAGCATGAACATCTATGGCAACACCAAGCTTGAAGATCAGCTTCAAGTCAAAGTTTCAAGACTAACTTGAATAATTCTCAAGGAAAAGAAACGAGGCAGTCAAGCTTATTTTGGAGAATAGTGATTCAGGTGTCCAAACTGCCACAAAGACAACCACTACCATATTAAGCTCCTAAGTAAAGTGTCAGATATATATGGTAGTAGATCCTGATAAAACTCTTCAGATACTTTTCTCCACTTTACCTCATCTGGCATCTCTTGGTGTGTGCAGAGGTGATATAGGAAATTTACAGTGTAATTAGTTTAGAAATTATTCCCCTAGGGAAGAAAGATGGTCAAGAGACAAAGATTGATCTAAAATTGATAGCCTGGGAGACGGGCAGGATTTGCAGGTGTTACAGTAGTGTATGTGGCTTAGTATTGAATGTGGAAAGATATTAATGACCCATCCTGCACAAAACCCAAAGAAAAATGACTGGGCATTGTGAAAGAGAGTGGGTGCCTTGGCAGAAAGGTATTACATCTGTTTCTTCCACATCTGTGAGTAAATTATGCATGCTATTAAAGGGAGGATTTTTTAAATAAGAGAAATCTGAGGCAAAAATGATAGACAAAAAAAGTACAGAGAAACAAGGTAAGTAATGAAAGGCTGAAGTGGTATATTGGCGGGCCTGGAAATCAGCTGTGAGTAATTTGAGTTAATTAAATGTGGCATAAAAAATGTGGAGGAAAAGGATGATGAGATCCAATTAATAGGCAACAGAATTTTCTGAACAGTAACATTTGGGCTATATCAAAGACAAAAATGGCATGTGATAAGAGATTGAGAAAATGAATATGATAATTCTTTTGTCACATGAGGTGATCTGAGGTGAGAATGAGAACCCTGTTGCAGTGTAAGGAAGAAATCATCTTTGGGAAATGGCAGTTGCATAAAACAAAAAGGGAGACTCGGGGGCATGAGCAAGTGGATAAGAACTTGTCTGATTTATTTATAAATGATCTGACTCCATTTAATTCTGTTCCTCAGATTTCTTGGGAATTAATAAGTATATTTTATCCATAGCACTTCTTGAGATGTAGACCATCTAACAACAGTATTGATTATTGAGCTTTGTTGTTTCTCTAACTCAGAGGGGTCTTTATGTTAAAGCAACAGTAAGCAATCTATAATGCACAGCAGTAAACAAACTACAACCTACAAACCAAACCCATTCTTAGCGAAGAATGCTTTTTGCATTTTTAAAAGGTAAAAAAAAAAAAAAGAAAAAAAGAAAAAATGAAGAAGAATATGTGATTATGTAGTCCGCAAAGACAAAAGTATTCATTACCTGCAGAGCTTACATTTAAAGGGATAAATTAACTAGAGAAATCTTCGAATTAAAATTATTTGTAATATATAATTACATGTAATAAACATAATTATATTACATATAATAATTCTCTAATGTAAGGATTTAATTTGAATTTAATTTGAAGATTTCTCTAATTCACAAGTACAGTTTTATATGAGAAAACAATTCTGTCTTACACATTGTATGATTTCACACCTTTGAGGATAGATTGATAGATAAAAGAGACAGGAGAAAATATTTAGCAGTTTCATGGTTCATTGGGTTCAAGAAAGAGGAGTGTGGCAAGTTCATTTTGTTTTTACAATTACAACATCAGAGAAGAAAATGAAGTAAAAAAAATGTGCATCAGAACCCTGATTGTAGAAGATGCATGGAGAGAATGAATAAGGCCATAAAAGGATATAACTTGATTCCCTAGGAGTTCTGATGCTAGGAGGAAAATGAAAAATAAAAATGTAAGTCCTGAGGGTGCCAACTCTGCCACCTGCTGCTGCCCCTGCCCCTACTAGCAAGTATCAGGGAGAGTAAGAATTCTATCTGCTAAGCTTTTGCTGACTTCTCAAATGAGACACTGTATACATAGTCCCTCAAACAGACATACCTATATATTCACATCTCTTTTGGATGGTATTTAGCTTCTTATGATTGTGTGTGTAAAGCACTTTGAGCATGCTGCTCCTAGTCAAATATGTGCAGGGCCAAACAAATTGTGGTAGATCAAAGCCAATAGAGACAGGAGAGGCTGTGACAAACTGGGTATAGATTGTGCCCTTTCTAAAAGGATTAAAATTACATTAAATTAAAATCTAAATAAATAAAGCAAGCAAGCCACAGTCTAAGTCACCAGTTACAACTCCTGCTCTCTTTTTCCTGTGAACCATTCTGCTTTTTCTGGTAGAGGGAAAGAGGGGATGGGGCAGGGACTTCTTTCAGTTGTTAGTTTTTGTTAAATATTATTTTTGTGTTCATAAAAGTCACACATGTATACTCTAAAAATGATTCCATCTACAAAAATCTGTATTACATATAATTATTACATATGAGAAAAATTCAATCTGTCTGTTCTTCTTCCCAAAGGAGGCCTGTATCAATTTATTAAAATAAAAGTAATTTTGAATAGCATTATTAACCAGATGTTTTGCTAAGCTATTTCTGCATAATTTCAAAACTAAATTGGAAAATTTTATTTATTTCAAATTGACAAATATTATGTATGTTTATATATTTATAAGGTACATTTACAAATTTTTAAAACAGTTTTACCTTCTTGAAACTATTATTTCAGTTCAGCCCAACCTCAACATCTCTGCATTTCCCCTATGAATACATATACTATCATTGTCTATTCTCCAAATTCCTCCTACTAAATAATATTCTTAGCTGCAATTTATTAAGCATTTAAATTCATATTGTTTACTATTTATCAGTGGCATTTACCTCTCCAAATTTTAGCCACATTTTACAAATAAAAGTTGCAAAGTTGGCAGGTGGCAATCTAGGATTCAGACCTAAAGGTTTCAACTGAATGTGTCAGGCTCTTAATCATAAAGCTAAACCCACCTCAAAAAAGTTAACTACTGTTTTAGAAAAATGAAAGGCAGATACTGGATCCCATATTTACAACAGCTTCAGTTGGAAATATCTGACAGAAATGTATTTCCATTGAACTCTTCTATTTCTCTCACAGTAGCATTGAATTAAGCAATAGCACATTCTTATTAAACATGATCTCTCTTTAAACTTGATTATTTCATAAATTTACATATATATAGTAATGTGAACTTTTGTTAAAGCATTACAAAACATCAGTTTAATTTTACTTCAAATAAATATATCACTTTCCTCAACATTGACTTAATGTTCATACTTTTGAACAAAATATGAACAGTGCACTACTGTTCATATTTTTCTGGATAGTACACAATTATTAAAATGGTGGCCGGTCGTGGTGGCTCATTCCTGTAATCCTAGCACTTTGGGAGGCCGAGGCCAGTGGCTCACAAGGTTAAGAGATCAAGACCATCCTGGTCAACATGGTGAAACCCTGTCTCTACTAAAAATACAAAAAATTAGCTGGGCATGGTGGCGCGTGCCTGTAATCCCAGCTACTCGGGAGTCTGAGGCAGGAGAATTGCCTGAACCCAGGAGGCGGAGGTTGTGGTGAGCTGAGATCGTGCCATTGCACTCCAGCCTGGGTAACAAGAGCGAAACTCCGTCTCAAATAAAATAAAATAAAATAAAATAAAATAAAATAAAATAAAATAAAATAAGAAGAGCCATGTCGTTCCTTGTATTTATGCCACTTTGTTTTTTCTTCTACTACCATACTGCACTGCCCTAGTTTGAACTTAATGTTAGGAAGTACTATAGCCCTCTTTCTGTTCAGGTCACTTGAATTCACCCCAGAACGAGTGTCCATTTGTAATCAACAAACTTGACTTTGTTTCTATTATTTCTTTAGCTTCAACACCTATATTCATCTATCTCATAAATTCATTTGTCATCCACCTCTCAAAATTCAAGCTTCCAAACTCCACTGCAACAATAAGAGGTCAAATGAGCTTATGCAAGGTGACCAGAAATTAAGATATTGTAAACATCAGGAATATGAAAGTCCAACCACTATATGTTCTGCAAATTAATATATTGTTAATACTAAAATTTGTAGTCCCAGCATACAAGTTTGCTTTTTTCCAGAATCTGTTATATCTTTACCATATGTTAGGCACTGATTATTTGGTTTCATTTTTCTTCCTAAATAGTAACAATTTTTAAAAATTTGTTTTCCAAACACAGAGTGACAGCTTGACAAAAAATATTATGGTATGTACCAAATACCAAGATGCCCCTCCTACCTGTACTCTCTTTTGTATTCCCAGTCATATCACCATAGTTTAGATTCTATTGTTTTTTATTTCAATTTTTACAAAATTATAATCCGTCTTCTTAATAAAGCATTCTGAAAAAATCGTTTCTTAGAAAAAAAAAGATATATTTATTAAAATGTTACCTGTGGATTTATTTGTAGTAAGGAAAAAGTGAATACAAATTAAATAGCCCATATTAGAGACCTGATTAAATATGGATTTTATCCATAATATATTATATATTCTTTATTATTAAAGACTCTCCCAAACTAATATATGGAAAATACTTTCACTATTGGAAATAGTAAAGAAAAAAGCTAAACTACATGCTTTCTATAATTGTAACCATGTAAAAATATGCTTCCTTATTAAAATAAAAAGACTTGAATGGATTATGCAAAATATATAAATGATTTCTTTTTTAATTCAACATTTAGTAATGCTATTGTTTTTCTGATTCGTCTTCGGAGAAAACATTGGGAGTACCTTTTGGAATCTTAGAAGACGACACCTAGCAAGCAAAATCAGGTTACTTTGGGTTAGAGCTGAAGAATATCAGTTGTAGGCTGAGATAGAAATACCATTGTCATGGCAACCACCAAAAATTTCATAGAAAAGGCATAGCTTGGATTTTTTTTAATGGAGATGACTAACAAGATCACATTTGAAATAGTTCTGATACAGTGTGGGATAATGTACAGTAAGTCCAATCAATAATTTTTCTGGAAAATTGGGATAAAGTGGCATAACCTTAAGATCAGAAGTTAGAATCCCTAGCTTAGCATATTTTGTATACTAATAAGCTTTTATTGACATAATATTAATACGATACCAGTCTGTCTTCCCTGAATGTAAAAATTACATCTTTAATAACATTATAATCCTATGCTGATAATAATTCTCATTATCAACGAAAGAGCTTGAGGTTTCTTGTCAAGGGAATTTAAAATATTTTTCTAATTCTTTATGAAGACTCAATTACATGTGTTCAGAGTTCCTCTGGGACACTATATATAACCTACTGGAAACACAGGCTTGTGGAAATACTGACAGCATCAATAGAAGTCATCATGACTCCTTCCTTGGAAAGAGCATGTTTCATCAGTCCCATTTGCCTCATTTGAATTGCCATCTTAAGTGACAAATACTTTCAATGTCCAAACTTCCTGCAAAAATTTATGTATTTTAATTCCATTCTGTTTGAAATTAGAACAAGAATGTCAATTAGATTATTTCATGAGCTCAAGTTTGCTAGAGTTTACAAAATCTGACCCAGCCCACTAGTCACATAGTGGCTATCTTCATACAATGAAAGTTTCCTTAAGAGTGAATAAAATCTATGGCTTTGTCTCACACATCAACTAATACATTAAAACTGCTAATTCTGTGACTGTGCTGAGAACATGACTAGTTTATTTGGAAACTACTTGCAAAATCTGCTTTGCCTTGCAACGTTGCTTCTTTGACAACATATCCAGTGGAGACCTTTTAGCATCTTGCACAACTAGTCAGCCTAGATATAGGACCATATAGTTAAGAGGGAAGAGATTGTCAATAAATACAATTCATAATTACGAAATTGTAATTATTTTAAGGCTGAAATTCTACTTAGCATTTTTTTCTTTCAGGTAAACTTTTGTAGATCTGCATTTATCATAAATAGCCACATATCCAAAGTACCACATTTCTCATGCCACATACAAACTTTTGACTCTAGCTTTCAGTGTAACATTAAAAAAAAAAAAAAAATCATATTACCTCAAAATAAGGGCTGTGTGCCAGGATTGGGAAGCATTATAAAGTGAGTTAAAATTAAATGAGGTGTGGAGTGGAGTTTAAAACCCGTGCCGTTCAAACTTCATAATTGAAATTGGCACCTGATTGTTGTTGCAAGCAATTCCTATTCATTCAGCTCTCTAACCAATTAAATGGATACCATAAATATGTTGATTCTTGTAACCAATTTAGTCTATATGTTTTCTGAAGCCACCAGTAAAACTAGTCTTTTTAATCAGCTACTGAAGATAGAGATCACGTTATAAATGAAATGGATTAACTTTTTTCCATTTTTTAAGAATTTGACCACAAAATTAAACCTTGTATTTGTATATATTAATCCAAGCATTATAATAATGTGAATGAGATCTGTCCACTCATTCATTCAACACCCACTTACTGAGATGCTATTTCATTTAAAAGACTATTCTAAGAAGTTAAAAACTGTTTGAGGATCTTACTGTCTAGTTAGTCATACAATTAATCATCACACACACCGAAGGTATGAATCAGAGAAGAAAAAAAAGTTTACCAGTATTTTTTAAATTTTGCACACAAATAGTCATAGGGAGCACAGTGGTAGGACTTTCTCCATTGAAAAAAATATATGAGTTCTCTGTAACTAATTTATATATCTTAACCACTTAGGTTACAAATGAGGAAAATATAAATCTACCAAAATCATTCTGTAAAGTCACTGCTACTTTAAGTCATATGAATACTTGTTGCTAACTTGAGGCTTTCTAAATTTCAAGGCATAAGTTGAGTAATTACCTTAAGATTTAATTAGGAAAGTGATTGGGGGATGACTAGATAGTATGTTGTTTGCACTAATTTGATTTATGTAACCCTTTTCAGGTCAATCTTTTAAAAATCAGCCAGACAATAGAAATTCTCCACTTTCAAAAATTAGGTTTACTAATTTTTGAATGTGGGTGAAGTTTCCCAGATTAATCCAAATGAAACTAAAATGGGATGAAAGATGAAGCTCATCTTAGTTCTCTTAATCTACAGTGATCTACTTTGTCCAGTTTACTTAAATTAAGAATTTTCATGTACACAATTTGAACCAGGTGAGTACCTCTCTAGGTCTACTTTTCTCTAAAATTCTAGGACTAAATAAAATATTAATAAAATGTCCCAATAATTATCTCACAATCATATTGAAATAAATAGTATGAAATAAATTTAAAAAATAACAGTAACAGCATATTAGAAAATATACTTTAAGAGGGATTAAACTACACAGATATAAGGTTTGATGAATTTTCTTAAAAGCTGAGAACTTACTACCAGAAACATGTAATACATTAATAGCCTCATTATGGAGTTGAGATTCTCTTTCCAGCAGAAAGCAATTAGGGAATATGTGTTGTTTTATTTTTTATATATTGCCTTTATTCTTATGCATTTCCAATCATGATCTCCTAGTGTAATTGCATTTACATTGTGTTCTTAACCATATATTAATTAAACTCAACATAAAGATTCAATCTAACTTTCTTGAGCAACATAGAGTTAATAAAAACTGAAACTCATTGGAATCTAGAGTATTACAGGATCTTTGCATACCTAGCTCTTAAACTGGTTGGTTTTGGATTCTGGAAAACTTAGCACCTTGGTTAAGTGGCTTGTGAAAAAGTTTTGATAAATACATCCACCTCACATAGATCTAATAGCTATGTGTTTGGCAAGTATTTTGTGGAAACAAAGAATTAAATAGAAAGGAAAGTTGGATTTCTTTAAGAACACTGAATCATATAGAGATTGGGTAATTACTGGAGACAAATAGGCCTGTCAATAAAAGTCATATATATGCAACTCCCTTCTTTTGCTGAAAATCTGTCTTTTATTCCATGTTGAATTAGATATTAAAAGACTATTGTATTTCCAATAATTATATTGTTATAATGCATGGGATATATTTCTCACCAATGACTACATCCACAACATATGATGAAATAAAAGATATAATTATTAAATACCATACTGTCATATCCAACTCATCGAGATAATAAAGTACATTCTAAGCCTTATTTAGTGGACAAATACATGCACTATCGTGTGGTTACATGAGTCTCCATTATATTTGAAAAAGGTATATGTGTTGACATTAAAACCACATTTCTATCTTGTCTTAAATTATGACTACATAAAATTAACACACTAACTTTTATCACTTATTTATAGCAATAAAAGTCTGCTTCCAAACAAGAAAGATGTATTGGGTATATGTATATGGGCGTTTATGTGATTTAGATGACTGGCATATTTTTAAAAACTATCCAAAGGAGTTTGAAGTAATAATTTTAATGATTTTAATGTAGCAAGAAGAGATAAAGCCATTCTCCTGTATTTCCTTAATGCTCAGATGCTATGTGTTGTATGACATGATGTATGTAAGTTACTAAAACTTTCTTCTAGAAGAGAAAAAGCTAGAATAGCAGATATGCACACTAAAAGGCAAAAATCTGGTTTTACAAATTTTATAATTAAAAAGGTGACATGTTGAAAGAAATATTTGTTTAACTTAGAACTAAATTCAAATTTAAGCTTAACTTTTACAGCAATCTTTAGAAAATTTTGCTATCTGCTCTTTCTTGAAGATTATTTGTAATTTTGTATCATTGATTTAGAAATTCCCAGCAAATTTTAAAATTCAGATTTCTATATAAAATCATCAGTTATCTGAAATCCTTTCTCAATCAAGACTGCCCATGAAGGCAAGTACCTTATTTGATCCTATAATAAGCTTCATTGAAAATCAGCAGAGAGAGTTCTTATTAATTTATAAATGGACATGATTACTTGTTCCCAAGTTTTCTCACAATTCTGAACCTTTAATCATTGAAACGGCAAAAAACAAACAAAACAAAAAAAGCATAAAGCTATTAGGAAAAGTGATTACTTTAGCTACTCACAGTCTGACTGAAACAAAGGTCCATTTTGTGCATAAATGCAAAGAAATATATTTTTGAAAAAAAATTCTAGTTACAATTAGAAAATGATGAACTCTGAGGTTTCATTTATTGCTAGTGAAAGAGTTTAGAGCCATTGTAAATAGTTTCCTCTAGACAGTAATATGATGGGTTTATTTTAATCAGTAATTACAAGGACAAAATGTCACTGAGTAGAGGTGTCACTGAGTAGAATATTAGGCAAAGATCCATTTCTTCCCCTTGTACAAAATCTGGTTGCATCCTTTTAAAGAACAGAATTCAACAGGCAAGGAAACATGTATTCAAGGCTATTTCAATAGGGGGGAAAGACTGAATTCAACCCTGCTGAAATAAAAGGCAGGTAAGTTTTTAAATGTTGCGGTGAGCTATTAAATGTTGTGGTGAGCTAGTGAAAAATGCTAGAGGACATTAGGGAAAGTTTGTCAATGTGATTAGACATCTGTGTTTGCTAACGGGAGCTTAGCCAAGTTAAGGTCCTATCCTTTTGTACAGATTGGGAAACAGAAATCTTTCTTGATTATTACATTTCAAAAAGATGGTCCTCAGGTCTATCAGAAAGACATTCCTGGGTAGTAGAATATTTACAGCTCAAAGAGTCAGAGAAATAATTTACAACTGGAAGTTTTCTAAAGTAAATGATCTTGAAAAAGGGTAGTTAGAGGTCTATGGTCCCAGGAGGAAAAATCCTGCCTGAAGTTCATCAAGCTGACTGGGATCTTTGAAGCTGTCTTGGTCAATCCAAATCTGGAACACAGATTCAGATCTGATTGCCAACTCCTGAGAAAAGTTTGAAAAGACAGAAGCTTCCCTGATCACCCATCCTCCCTTATTTGACTTAGATATTTCATTTATTTCCATTATTTTTATTGTTTTCATAGGTTTTGGGGAGAACAGGTGGTATTTCATTACATGAATATATTCTTTAGCGGTGATTTGTGAGATTTTGGTGAACCCATCGCCCAAGCAGTGTATACTGAACCCAATTTGTAGCCTTTTATCTTTCACTCCTTTCCTACCCTTTCTCTCTCCAGACCTCAAAGTTCATATTTTTTCTTATGTCTTTGCATCCTCATAGCTTAGCTCCCACTTATGAGTAATAACATACAATGTTTGGTTTATGTGTTACCATGGAGGCACAAGATTGCCAATGTCACAGATTTTATCTGGCTGAATTGCAATTTTTTTTCTGTTTATTACTCTTGACAAGAGACTATGAAATTTATAAGGACAAGAATCTTGCGTGTTTGTAATCTCAGGATTCACAGTAGTGCCCCTCACCTCATAGTAATTCAATTAATGCTTGTTAAAAAAAAAAAAAGACTGAATTTTAAAGATTTCAGAGAATAAGAAATAAGGATATGTGAATGAGTGTGGTTATCACAAAACAATTGAGAGTCTTTAGTCTGGTAATATGAAGGCTGTAAAGGAATATGATCAGAGACATGTTCCTGGAGGTATGAACTGTTCTAGTAAATCCTAGACAACTAAAAGTGTGCCATACCCAGTAAAGATAGGAAAGGGAGCTTATGCCTAACGCATGGTATATGGTAGACACCATGGAAGCATATCTAATTTAGTCCTTCATCTGGAAGAAAAGTATTACAGACTCCACTTCCTAAGTGGAAAACTGACAGATAGAGTAGCCATACAGCTACGCTTACCCTCACCTTGATAGCCCCAAGTTATAAAGCCATTAGACTTGGTAGTCGTAACTTAAATTGTAATCATTTAATTTTTAGAGAATAGAAAAAATAGAACTTTTAACTTTACATATTAGATGATACCCCCAAGAAGGGATCAACCACAAAATATAAATACAATCTATGCAGTATTAGACATATATTTAAATGCTAGAGACAAGGAAGGATAAAAATGGGTATGGTTTGGGGTACCTTCCAAAATGTCTGAAGGGAGTATCAACACAAGGAGTAACTGGTTTTTTTTGGGGGGGGGAGGACCATTGGCAATACAATGGTTTGGATGGTCTGGTCCAACCACATGGTTTGGACCATCTGGTTTGGATGGTCACTGAGATGGAAGTTAGTGGGGCTCTTTTCTGGTATTTAGAACATTCTCTGTGATTCTTTGCTAATGATATATCTGTTTCCTTGGTTTTATTATCATGGGAAAGATGTTTAGGGGAATAATCTTTCTGTGTTTTCAGATGTGCATTGAGAATGGTATTTCTTTAACTCCTATTATGTGCTGGAGAAGTATTGATAGTTCCTGTATACATCTCTGTATGTCAGGACAAGAAATATTATAGCTGATTGGAGCCAGTCCTATATGGTTAAACAAACATTGTAAAGGAGGATCATCCTGAATTTAGGAGCGATGTCTGGGACAAGAGCAGGCAAAGTGGAGAGAATTTAATTAACAATTTGGTTCCATCTGAAAGCCCCACAAAATTCAGATACCCATGTTGGGCTGATAGGATACTATTTTCAAAATAATATGGCTTGAAACTTTTTCTCAAAAATTTGTGGTGAGAAAAAACTAATGGTCATCTAGTGAATAAAAGAATTATATATTTTCCTCACAATTCTTTGAAATCCTGGACTTGTCATTTGACTGATTTTATCATTTTCTCGAAAAAAAGAAAACAAAACAGAAAAAGGAAAGAAAATTGCATACTGGAAAAAAGGACCACTTAATGCTTGTCTGATGCACTGTTGGCATTCTTCCAATTCTTCTGGAAAATGTCATTTTATCATTTATGGTCCTGCAAAACTGTGAGTCAAAATGAAAAACTGTATAGCCTCTTAGAAGTATCAGGATATTTGTAAAGGGGCCATATTCAAACAGATTTATTTAAAATAGTTATTAGATTATCATTATGCCCCAACAAGACTGCAAAGTTGCTTAGCAACAGAATCAGGCACCCTTAACAGGAACATGCATGGGAACAATGGTGAAATATAATTGAGCCTTAAAAAGACAAATTCTTTGAACTAAATCTTGAAAAGACAATGTGTCATAGGAAGAATATGAGTATTTTAACCTAAGGCTTGTTCTCTGAGTGTTATTTTATAGCTAAATCATGAGTGTCTCCGTATAGAATAAATAGAACAATGATACTTTTAGTCTTTATATAATTTAAGGCACTTAGATTGTTTACTGATGTTAGCTCAACAATGCATAAAATCTCTATTTTGACCGATTAGCTTTAAAATTGTAGAGATACATAAAGACAGGAAAGGAAAGCTCTTACAAAAATAAATGCTACAAAAATTTGATGAACTGCAAGGGTTTTATTTTTATGTTATGTATAATTTAAACTATCAGAAACTAAAAAACTGTACTTTTATCTTTTAAATTTGAATAATATACATTTACATATACACGCATACATGATGTATCTCTCTAATTCCCATTTGCAGTAAAAAAAAAAAAAAAAGAAGAAGAAAAAAGAAAAGAAAAAAGTCTGCAAAGCACTGTCTCTTCTAGAGTACTTTTGACTAATTTGATGTAGGCTCACTTTATACTCCAATACCTGTAAACGCACTGTCTTGCTTCTTTTAATAATAATAGAAACAAATCCGGTGCATGTGGGCTGTCTTGATGTAATGCATAAACATCTAAAAAGTTCAGTCAAGGAATACACTCAGGGTCCTGTCTGTGGAGGCAGAGAATCCCAGCTCTGATCCTAGTCCTATTTCTGGCTTTGACCACTCTAGACCTCATACTCCTCATCTTTAAAATGAGACTTCTAAGATCCCTGTCAGATCTAATGCTTCTGAATCTATGTTCATCAACTTTTAAGTAGTGTAATTCTTTTTTCTCATGGAAGAATTGGTTGTTTTATTGAATTGGTTATTTGACTGCTGTTTCTATGTAAACACTAGAAGCAGTAGGCCTATTTGCCAACATTGTTAGAATATCAGGCAGAAAAATTTCCCTACTGGCTCCTTTTTGGCTTTTGTGTGTGATTATATGTTGCAGCGCTGATTTTTGTTCCCTGAAAGCTGAAAACATGCAGGTGTAGATGTCATATGCTGCAGCTTTTTATATCAAGCCACTCTTAAAACAGCTGGAATTTTTTTTTTCTTGCAGTCTTTAGAAGAAGGTTAGATCACCAAATCTGGTTTCCTTTTCTTGAGAGTTTTATAACATCACGAAAGGTCATCCTTAAGCAGTCGGATAAGATTAACAACAAAATCTTGGAAAACAGCCAGTGCATCAACAAAACAAACCCAGTGGACTGTTTATATATGTTAAGTTTAAATGCGCAGCAGAACATGGGATGGGGAGGAGAGGAGAGATACTTCATAGACATAGTAAATATTATCTTTAAAATTATAGAGCCACATGAAGAAAGGAAGAGAAAGCTACAGAAATAATTTCCAGAGATGACCCATGACACTGGACTGTTGGGAACCAGTATCAGCAAAAAAACCTGGCACCCAGCAATATGTAAAGTGCATTTGTAAGGATGTTGGAAGCAGCAATTCGTAGATCACAAGTCACAGAAGTGGAATCATGGGCCATACCCATACTGGGTTCTTTATGCCATTTTTAATGAAAATGTAAATTGGTGGAAATATTTTATTTGCAAAGAAGTGAAAAAGTGATTTTTACCACCACCAGCTGATGCCAGGCCAGGTTTTTCACTATACAACCTAGGATGTGGCCCTAAAGTCTTGACAGCTAAGTAGGGAAGACACTGTTCTCTTCCTTCCAAATACCACTTCCCTTACTAAGGATTCTAAAGGAAGAGAAAGCTTTTAACAGAGAAACACCTAAGAGGAAAGCCAGCAATATTTAAATCCAGGAACTTAATATTGACCTAAGAAGCAAGTAGGCTTAGGAAAGAGCAAGCTACAGAAATTGTTGAAGGCTTTGCACATTTAGTTGAAATTTTTAAAATTCTTAATAGAAGTAGAGAATTCTCTGCAATTTGTATTTTTCAGTGATTCAGATGTGACCTATTAGAAGTTTACCAGGAAGAAAAGTAACACTGAAAAATGTGGATGACACTAATACAAAAACAATGATAAAAAGCAGAGACAGATATTTGTAACAAAGGATTTCACCAGCTTTCTGCCTGTAATCCCAGCACTTTGGGAGGCCCAAGCAGGCGGATCATGAGGTCAGGAGATCGAGACCATCCTGGTCAACATGGTAAAACCCCATCTTTACAAAAATACAAAAATTAGCTGGATGTGATGGCACACACCTGTAATACCTACTCGGAAGGCTGAGGCAGGAGAATTGTTTGAACCCAGGAGGTGGAGATTGCGGTGAGTCAAGATCGCATCACTGCACTCCAGCTTGGTGACAAAGCGAGACTCCGTCTCAAGAAAAACAAATAAAAGGCTTTCATGGTTTATACAAGATTTCGATTTTAGTTATACTTGATATGCACTTTAGATTATGCCATACATAAACATGCATTTAGGAGACATACTCAATAAATTGCAGATCATATATAGCAGTAGTAAACGTTAATTCTTTTCAATGAATAATTTTATAGTATTTTGTGGTTTAAGGAGACTAGTTTAAAAAAAAAGATTGTTTTAAATTTGAGAACTGAGCAAAATAAAATAAATTGAATCAAATTTCTTCAATCTACCTTCTGATGCTCAAGGTGGAGAGGCTACCAAATGGTGTATGACTGAGGCTATGGGAACCTACGTTTTCTGCACTGTGTGAATCATATTATATATTCTGTAATTTGAAGGGGTACAAAGCACTTACAGGTTGCATTTTTCAAACTTTTACAAAGCAATAGTCACCTTCACAGCCTTCTCTTTTCATTAATTAGACCTTAGAGAAACTCATATTTGCATAAGTTTCATGAAGCTCTTTCTGAATTTCTTTCCCATTTGAGTCTATTTATTACTCTATTCACTCTGTTACCTAATACGCTCTACAGTAACTGTATGCCCTGAAAATTTCTTCCCTCCTCCACATCATCAAAACTTGCTTTTGGATCATTCATGCTGAAGTTAAAAAAAAAAATGACTAAGATTTTAAAGTACAGACATTTGGATTTCAATGGAAAAGAAAAGCTAAAGGATTGAGGTGCTCAGGCAAAGAGATGAACTACTTAGCTTCTCCCAATTATAAGACTCTTCATATAAGCTATATAGTTGGAGAGAAGTAGTCTTTCAAAAGGCTCTAAAGATAGGAAAACAAAAATAAAAATCACTTCTTAGTTCATAAATACAATGTAGGTTTACTGAGGAAATCATTAAAATTGATCCCTGTTTTCTGATCTCAAACTGGCCAACAGTGAAAAGGAGCTGGATAAAGTGGCCTTGGTGTTGGTGAATACAAGAAAAATTGTATAGAATTATAAAAGGAAAATGAATGTCAAAACGATGTATGTGTGTGTGTCTGTGTGGAAACCAGACATTTAAAACTGACAGTTATTGACATTTAAAACTGCTAAAGTTATCAATGCATTGAAAAGAATCTATTAACTTCAAAATCATTCTATTGCTATATCAACTCATATTTGAGGAACAAATCAATAGCAATGGCTTTCTTGAAATATCTCCCAAGACTATGATTTGGTTTTGTGGCACTGGTGGGCAAAGGGGTTTGGCCTGAAAGGACACAAATAGGTAACACTATCAGTTAAGAATGTTGGCAGTAGTTGAGCAAAAAAATAAAATATGATAGAAAGCACAGTTTTGTCTCATACACAAAGTTAAAATGAAAAAGTGAAAAAAGTCTAAATTTTATTTTATGTTTAGCAGTTATGTAAATTAAAAGAAACTGATCTTACTACCTATTAAGTTTATTCAGTTACGAAAAGAACATTTTCTTTGAATGAATATGGATACATTTTTCTTTTAACAGAATCAGGCAGCCAAAGAGGGCTCCCTGTTTTTTATATGAGTCAGTATTTACTTGCCCATACAAGCCTGTTTCACTAGTGTTACAGTCAGATAATTCTTGTTATGATCAGGGAAAAAGCAAGCAAGAGTGAATGTGATGCCAATTAATATAACTATGAACTAGTATTTAGTAGTTATTGATCATTTTATGTGGAAAGTAAAAAATAAATTATCTAATATTCCATTGTTTATGATTATTTTAACACAAATGGAATTTGGGGGTTTTTATCAGATGTTCTGTTCTTTGTTAAGAAGTGAGGAAAAAAAGCACTTCCTGATCCTAAGCAAGTCAGCTCTTCAATTTGCCTGATCATGATGAATATGAATACAGGCTTGTTCTCCAGTACAGTAGCTCTTCATCAAAAGTAGGCTGGCTCTAACATATTTCACAAACAGAGGAAAATGTGCCAAGACACAGTCGGCAATGCTTTTTAATTTTTTGAGGTTTAAAATATTACTGTACTTTGTATGAATTTTACATTTCTCATGGATAATTTTACTGTGAAATTTATGATGCTATAAAACTATATTTATTAAGATACTATAGTAGGCTTCCAATATCTCCAAACATCTTATATTGGTAACATTTGAATTTGAACACTACATCTTTATTCTTTCATAAACTAGGAGATAATTGTTCTGGTGACTAGCAGAAGAAGCTGGCAGGAATGATAGATTTGCCACTCTTTCTGTTGTGAGTCTTGTTACTCTATACTCTAGTTGGTCAATTAATGGCAACACATGACAAAAATCTTCCTGACTACTAGTTAATTGACCCTAATTTCACTATTTTTGTTACTGTTGAAGCTTCCTCTAATTTTGTATGCGCAAATGTTACCCTACTTGTCATTTTGTTCCTCCCAGCCTTCCTTATCAGAAAGCGCATCTCACTAACTTTACAGTCAGATAATTCTTGTTATAATCAGGGAAAAAGCAAACAAGAATGAATGTGATGCCAATTAATATAATTACTAACTGGAAGCCACATTTTGAGGACGTTAAAACAGAGGAAAAGCAGAAATGATAATAACTTGGTTTTAGGGAACCTGTTACATATGAATAGAACCCAAAATGGCACCACTGGTAATTTTCCAGGGATTTAATATTTCTGATACACACTCAATTTGTGCCCATTGATAAAATGCACTAGTATTATAGGAGAATCAAATGGTTACATATTTGGAGAAATCAGGTTATCAGAATGAAGTAATAGTGACAACACTTAAACAATAATACATTAAGCTTTCCTTGTTTATTATGCTAGAAGTCTTATGAGATTATCTGACTAAAAACATTTCAATTACTTCAGCATTGTGGGACATGAAGTATAAAGGAGAACTCAGGGCACAGAAAAAAAAGAGAAAGAGAAAGGAAAGGGTTGAAAGAGTAATTACTTGTCTATCAGCTGCTGGGGAAATTTATTTATGTTCTCATAATATTCATAAGGCTCTTGCCAAAATGTTGTTATTAAATACCCATTTTATAGAAAAGGGACTGAGGCTGTTCAACTGCTGGTTATTTCGTGGGTATTTATACTGGTGATGGGGACAGTTATGTCAGGAACTCCAATCCCAGTTAAAGTGAAACCTTGCACAGATATCGTTATAGTTTTGATCCAAATTTTGACAATAGTACAATGTTGCTTGTCTTTCTCCAGGATGGTAATCTGGTGGTCTGTGTTTCATTAACAATAGTTCTTACCCCTGTAATTTTTTTTCTGAATTGTTTGTACCAACTATTTGGTTTTGTAAATTTATATGACACTTTATTTCAAACTAATTATAAAATATAAATTAGACTAGCTCTAAGCTGTCCTTTTTTCCACCAACTGATTGATTCTGTAGTAGCAAAAATCTGAAATTACATCTAAAATGCTGTTTATAGTTGTTTATTTTAGTAAGAGGATGCAGAGCAGTCGGATTGAATTGTCAGATTCTCAAAACAAAATCAAATTATCTGATAGTTTGCATTAAATCAGATAATGTATACCTCTTCTGGATCCTCACATTGGTTTAATTATTTATAATCTTTTCAGTGTCCCTAAAATAACTATTATCTCCAATTAACACCAAGGAAGCTGAGGCATAGAGAGATCCAAGTAAGTGGCAGGGATGGAATTCAAACCCAGGTCAGTTTCAGGCTTGAACTTCACTAATTCCACACTTTTCACTGCCTCTCTCACTGTAGATAGTTATATTAGTCTGTTTTCATGCTGCTGATAAAGACATACCTAAGACTGGGAAGAAAAAGAAGTTCAATTGGACTTACAGTTCCACATGGCTGGGGAGGCCTCAGAATCTTGGTGGGAGGCAAAAAGCACTTCTTATGCGGCAGTAGCAAGAGAAAATGAGGAAGAAGCAAAAGCAGAAACCCCTGATAAGCCCCTCAGATCTCATAAGACTTATTCACTGTCGCGA
This sequence comes from Sapajus apella, assembly GCF_009761245.1. Lineage (NCBI taxonomy): Eukaryota > Metazoa > Chordata > Mammalia > Primates > Cebidae > Sapajus > Sapajus apella. Next base: position 20,819,412 of record NW_022436943.1, on the reverse strand, counting down.
GAATAGCACGGAAAGACCATTTCCCCCCCCACCCCCCGCCATGATTCAATTAGGTTCTCCTGGGTCCCTCCCATGACGTGGGAATTCTGGGAGATACAATTTAAATTGAGATTTGGTGGGGATACAGCCAAACCATATCAGTAATCAACAAATGTTCACTTATTTCTTTTACCCTAGGTGGGTTAAAAGAACAGGTGTATGAAAGAAACAGAATCAATCACTAAGCAATACTTAAAACAGTGCAGCTTCGTTTTAATGTAAATGTTATAATAAGGCTACCCAGCAGCTACTGGATATTCATATTATATTAGAAACTGCGCATTAAGTACTTTATGGGTTTTTTTTAGTCTCATTCTGTTGCCCAGGCTAGAGTGCAATGGCCCCATCTCGGCTCACTGCAACCTCCACCTCCTGGGTTCAAGCAATTCTCCTGCTCAACCTCTGGAGTAGCTAGAATTACAGGCATGTGCCACAATGCCTGGCTAATTTTTGTATTTTTAGTAGAGACAGTGTTTCACCATGTTGGCCAGGGTGGTCTTGAACTCCTGACCTCAAGTGATCCACCCGCCTCAGCCTCCAAAGTGCTAGGATTACAGGCGTGAGCCACTGTGCCTGGCCCTTTATGAGTAGTTTTTATTTCACACATATACTTCTGACTCTAAGAAGTAGCTAAAGTGATCAAAACATCAACATGATCAGGTGTCAGCAGTTAAGTGGAAAGGTGCTTCTAGGGGATGATTTGACCAAGACATTAAGCAGAGAAGTGATGGGTACTGATGGGGAGACTAAGAAGCAATTTATAGCAGGGAGATAGCATTAGTGTAAGCAGGCATTTCTTGCTTGAGAACTGTGGACCCTATCACCTAAAAAGTGTGGTTTTGATGGAAACTGAAGAGAGATACTTTTATGCAGTTTGAAAAAAAAATAAATAAATTGATATCTGTCCATCCTTTCATGTTTGAACATAACTGGTTTCGACATGTGTTGAAATTACTCATCTCAAGTTGTCTTTAACATCTGAACTAGATGTCTGTGTGATGGAGACAGAGGCTATGGAGCTGCCTTCCTGAGGTCATAGCCCCCTCACTCTGGCCAGTGTTGTACATTCTGGCAAACAAGCATAGTTCCTTTTATTTATAGTTATTATACATCTAGTTCAGAAAACCTAATTTGATCTACTTATAACAAAGTATAATTGAAATCTGAATTCATCTGGTTAGTTCTTCCTGTAAGATTGTGTTCATTTCTATCATATATAAAGATTTTTGGTAGTATCACGGTGCCAAAGTGATAACCTAGATCACCTGACTCTGCATTCTCCATAGGACTAAATCATACAGATCTCTCTGAAGTAATGTTATAATTAATCGCCAAAGGTAATTTATAATTATATATACGCTGCTTTCATGCATATTTGATATCATTTTGACTTTCACTATTCATTTACCATGTTTGCAAGCCTTTTGTTAAAAATAGCTGGTACACAAATCATTTCCTGATTGCCACATCTGGAACCCTGATTATATTTGCATTTCAGAGTCATTAGCCTTTAAAACTAGAGCAGAGTCTGGGAATTTGCAGACAAAATACTGCTTCCTTCTGGAACTTGCATAAAATGATGTGTAAATCTGCATTACTCTTTAAAGAAAACTGATTTTTTTCATTCTAAATTTATATGACGCTTTCTTTAATCATAAAATGTAAATTAGGCCAATCTAAGCTGTCTTTTTCCCCACCAGAACAAATGACAGTAACATTTTGTACAAAAAGAAAAAAAAATTTTTTTTATTCACACCTTGAATCATTACTCTCCTCTTCTTTGAAAGTTAATTCTGATTAAGATGTACTGGTATCTCATTGAAATCTTTGACAAAGCCAGCTTAGCTATTCTCTTGAGTAATGATTTATCTTACATTAAAAGATCTTAAACCTATGAACATTAATAACTAATGTGATGAATATTACTAATATTGAGACTCAATTCACCAAGGAGAATACTTTGGGGAAGCAGATGGACTGTGAAGGGACAGGGATAATTTTTAACTATGGTCTTGATATTTAGACCAGTGGCCAAGAGAAACCATGAAGAACATGAGAATGGGTTCAATTCATGTCAAGAAATCAGAATATTTGCCAGTGGTTTAACATGTACTAGTCATGTCCTAATAGAATAGTCTGGAAAGATATATAGCATTTTATCTGAGTCATTTAATTTAACCATATCCCTTTGTGATTGTGTTATCTCTATTGGTAGATAGAAAACAGGCTCAGGAAGATTAAGAATGTTACCTAATTCTAGTAAGCTGCAAAACCTAAACTGATTTAATTCCAGAGCAAAGATCTTTCTACCTTATCAGTGTGGTTCTTTATCTCTTTGAGAATTGATGAGCTCTATGAGCCTTCTTCCAGAAAAAATGCATAAATAAACAATATGAGATGTGGCATATTAGTACAAATCTCACTAACTGATTGGTTTGTTTGGGCTTGCATCTGCTGATAGATCTTTTGCAAAATGACTTTCCCCTGAGTTAATGGGCTTTAAGTATTTTTTTCCAAAGACATTCCCAAATTATACATATAAGAAACTATTTTCCTTTCAGGCTAAAGAGAATTAAAATGTATTTAACTACATATAGGTGCCAGTGTTGGTCTACTAGAATACAAGCTAAGATATATAGGATACAAGCTAAGATGGGTTCACAAACTGTCCATTGTACTGTGGTTTGTTTCTGATACTGTGAAGTAGATATAATGTAATCTATTATAGGACAAGAGAGGAAAAAAAATGCTTCTTCCTCCTCAACATCATGTAATTAACCTTCCCCACTGCCCTAGGCTAGGCCAAGTGTTTTTTTGTTTTGTTTTGTTTTATCCTAGTACAGGCAGCATATTTTAGTGGCCCTTTGTCACAATCTTCTCCACCTCAAGCACATATCACATAAATCTAGCCCTTCCCACAAAGTTTGTGCCAGGCAGTCTTAGTGTCAGCTATACCCATGGATGTAAATTTTGAACTTCTCAAGTAGGGCCATTGCAGTTAGTAGAGCACAGCGGTTGGCACTGATGTCAAACTTTCCAAGTCCAAATACTGCTTCCATCTCTGGCTAATTATGTCACCCTAAATAAATCACTTAAACTTGTGGAAAGTATGTTTTTTCCAGAAAAGAGAATAGTAAATGTACCTACCTCATAGGGTTAATGTGTAAATTCATGTAACATGGTATAATGCATATTAAGCATTGCACAGTACCTGCCTCTTGTCAGTAATAGCTGCTCTATTATTAATTATCTTCTTTGTATCCCCATTCCCAGCTCCCTTCTAGCATCCAGTAGTTCTTCAGCAAGTATTTACTGGATTGAATTAGTTCTTTTCTTTTTTTTTTTTTTTTTTTGAGGCAGAGTTTCACTCTTGTTACCCAGGCTGGAGTGCAATGGCGCTATCTCGGCTCACCGCAACCTCCGCCTCCTAGGTTCAGGCAATTCTCCTGCCTCAGCCTCCTGAGTCGCTGGGATTACAGGCACGCGCCACCATGCCCAGCTAATTTTTTGTATTTTTAGTAGAGACGGGGTTTCACCATGTTGACCAGGATGGTCTCGATCTCTTGACCTCGTGATCCACCCACCTCGGCCTCCCAAAGTGCTAGGATTACAGCCTTGAGCCACTGCGCCCGGCCCCTTGATTGAATTAGTTCTAAAACTTAGGCAATGCACCAACAACAGAGTAGTTGCCAGCCCCCAACCATCACTTCTCCCACTGAAAGGAAGAATAGACAGAAGCCAACTATCTACCCCTTTTCTACTCAAAACCTCTCATCCAGCCTCCAGTTAATAAAATAATATTTCTGAACACCAGGAAAGATTGGGAATTGTTAAAGTCATGCTAGTTTGAAAATAGTTGAGTTTTTCTAATGACATATGTCTCAGGATCCCAGGGTCACCAAGCTTATATTAATATAATCTAGTTGGGACTAATGGTGATAATTAGTGAACTAGTCATTTTTGAGCTTCTTGGGCTCTTAAAAAAATTGGTTATCATTAAGCCCACACTTCATAAAGGCACAGCTATTTTATTTTTACAGAAGACTCAACAGTCAAAGTAATCTCTTTAAAAGCACAAAGCATATAACATCATTGTCCTGCTTGAAACTTCTAAAGGTCATGTAGTGCAAAAAGACTAAAACATAAGCCACTTAATAAGACTTATAGGCTTCAAGTGCTCTGTCCCCCTTCAGCATCTCTTCTAGAACTTCTAGAGTTCCAGGCATGATTGCCTTTTTCAAGCCCTCAGATGCAGGAAGCTTGTAGCTATCACACGGCTTTGCATTTACTGATCTTTCTGCGTAGATCAGTTTTTCTCCAATCATTTCAGTCTCATTTCAGATGCCACTTCTACTACCTTGGCCAGAGAGACCAGCTTCCTCTGTGTCTGTCTATTCCATTAACCAGTTTCACTTGTCAATTTGTTTACTTATGTACCCTAGCCCCTTCCCCCCGCCCCTCTCTCCCTACACACACACCTTGGGCATTTGCTTAAGAGCAAGGACTTTGTGCTTGTTCACCACCAAATCTTCCAAGGCTTTCAACAGAGACTGGTATGTGGTAGATGCTTAGGAAATGAGTGTTGAATTAATGAATGAATATGTGAAGGAATGGAAAAAATGAGGGAAACTATAACAAGAATATTCCCCTTTTGAAAGAACAATGTAACAAGGAAAACAATATTCATTCAATTAAAATCAAACCTACATAGTTACTAACGTATCACTTAGTAGTTAACATGCAATACAAAATGTTTCATTACTTTCTGGTTTTATCCAAGTAATTAATTAAATTTTGTTCAGTTTAAGGGCAATCTGTGAGACATTATTTAACTTCTCTATTTTAAAATTTCAGCATTAACTCAGCCAGAGGCGTCATCAATTAGTGGTCATCTGACCTTGGATAAATTATAATTAAACTCTCAATGCCTCAGTTTTCTCATTTGTAATGTGGAAACCATATAAGATATATAGATTTATAAGAATAATCACATGAATAAAGCTCTTAGAATAGTTTCTTGCATATAGTAGACATTATAGAAGTTTTGACCTGTATTATTACTATGAGAATTAAATTTCTTGCATATGGCAGACATTATAGAAGTTTTGACTACTAGTATTATTATTATGAAAATTAAATATGGAGAATAATCTTTCATACAGTTTGATATTCTGTTGAATATAAATGGAACTCATATTTGGAAATCAGATTAAGGGGAGGCAGTAAAATATACCAAGTTAGAAGATTACAAGGGTATAAAAGTACAAAAATATTTTTGTCTTTTGTTTTACTTTCTTTTTTAAGGACAGGCCTAGAAATAAGAATCTAGAAGTAAGAAGACAAAAACTCCATTGGCTGTGGTGACATGGAGATCACTGATGTCCTTTGTAAGTGAAATTTCAGAGCAGTGGACAAAGATATTGGGGTGAGGAAAGCCAGATGAAAGTAAACTATTGAGTAAATAGGACATGAGGAGTGGAAAAACATGTAAAGATAACAATTATGAGTAAAAGAAGATATTTGATTACCAAGAAAGGTTTCATGTTGCATGTATACTTTTTAATATTTAAAATAGGAGCTAGTGGTCTAGAATATGTTTGAATTTTTATGGGAATAATCTATAAAGAATAGGTCAGTTGTGGATGACACAGTGCTGTGAAGTTCTTGATCAGATAAGGGAAAATGGAATGACCACTACATACAGTGCAAATGGCCTTTCACATTAACTCTTGCAAAACAGTAATACAAAGATCAGTGAAGATGCTAATGGATAAATGGATTTGACAGTGGGCCATTTACTGGCTTCTATTTTCTTAATGAGATATAAAGCAATCCAGCAGCTGAGAGTGGGAAGTAAAGAAGAAAGAGGGGAATTTGACAAGAGTGGGGAAGGCCTATTTAAAAAAAAAAAAAGAAGAAGAAGAAGAAGAAGAATAGCCCTTAAATAGAATGAGAAAGAACTTACTGGTTAGTCAGAGCAATATTCCCTGTCTTGGAAGCCCATTTGAGGTTGATGTTCATTAATTTATTGGAATACAGTTGTGCCCTGTGACGTGATTTTTCTCCAGTTACCTAGGAATAAGTTATGAAGAGGCAGAAAAGAGTGAGAGAAGATAATTAAGAGGAAATACAATTAGTATTTTAAAGATATTGGTGATGTTCAACTTCAATAGTTGACAAAACATTTGAAGAAATGGAACAAGAGGGTCCAGTTTATTAATTTATCAAAATCACGAAGCACATATTATAGTATCTTATTTTGGTAAAGCTCTTCATCTAATTTGGTTCCATAGCTTGAAAAGTAATTTGGCAATGTCTAGTAAGATAAAAGTGGTCATAGCTTTTTATTCATCAATTTTAATTCTGGAAATTCACTCAAATAATTTATATTTAGAAAATAATTATATAAAGGTGTTCGTTGTCCTGTCATGTGTAGTAACAAAAAAATGGAAACACCTTTAATTTCAACACTAACAAAATGATTTACAAAAGCCAATTATATCCAATTAGTAGAAAATTACACAGTCATTAAAATTATAATTATGAGACTATGCAGCAAAATAGAATAATGCTTAATGAAAAGAGCTGATTTCAAATTTATCTGCCTTGTGACAACTATGTAAACATAAATATTTATTAAAAATTAAACAAAAATAAAAATTGAAAAGCTCTGCAACAGTAATGGGACTTTTTACTTTTGTTTCAAAATTTTTTAGAATGGTTCCTTTTTATAATTTTGCTCTTTAAGAGGAGTGTTAAAGGAGGTTTTTTTTGGCCCCTTTTTAAAGATTTTCTGATTATTACATCTAACATTTACAAATAAATAATTATTTTATCATAGAAGATTAGACTTCTGTAACAGTTCATACTTCCACATTATTTGGTAGAAAAAGTTTTTAGAAAATTTTTCAAGATTTTTTTCTTTTTCTTTCTGTTTTTTTTTTTTTGTATTTTTCCTGAAATAGAGATTAAGCAAACTGCCTAAAATTCTAGTCATTATTTTCATTTTTATTTACTTATCTTGCCCTTCACAGCAACTGCAATGAATCTGCAGGTGCATCTGCCAATTTCCTGTCTCTTAGCCACATAATGAAGCCATGCTGATAAGAACATATCCACTATTTTAAGAACTCTTCAGTTATTGAATTATAATTTGGTCTTCTATTATAAGGATTTTATGTAAGTGTAAAATTTGGACTCAACTTCTGGAAGCCTTTTGATTCCTTAGTCTAAACCTGAAAGATCCTCAATATTCATCCATATAAGAACAATTATTTGCATAGTTAGAAGTTCCTAAATTATTGATTAATGGATACCTGGCAGTGCTCTTGCTATTTCTCAGAAGTCCTTTATTAAAGTTTCTCTCTCCCTCTTTCTCTTATACGTACACACACAACCCTAAAGTAATTAGGGTTTTTCTTTTTTTTTTTTTTTTGAGGATTGCCAGTATAATGTTTATGGTTTCTTTTACATAGCCAGGTACAAAGCAGGCACTCATTACATAGTCAGTGATGTTAAAAATTTTTGATTATTATTTAGGTCTTCATTTTCCTGACTGTGTGAGTTCCCATAAGGAAATACAATTTCCACTACATAGAGTAACACCTGTTAACTGCAGAGATTTTAATTGAGCTCATTACTCAAAAAAAAAAAAAAAAAAAAAAAACCAGATTAGTTTTCTGCCTTTTGCGTTTGCCTTACATCAGAGTTCAATAATGATTTAATTTGTTAATTATTAAATTATTTTTGAGAAAGTAGAACAAATTGATAGGGTAGAAGAGATGAGAAAACTGTCCATGAAAAAAAATGGTCAACTCACTCACGTGCTCAAAGCCCAACTTAGAAGAAGTGCTCTGTTTTGAAAAACACAAAGGAAAAGTGTAAATATGTATTGAGTAGGTTATATTAATTATTTTTAAGAGTTAAGCACAAAATTTCCTGTTGATTTACATATTTGGTACCAACAAAAATCCTATGGAATTAGTCATATTAAGATAGAATGTTGAGCTACAAATACATAGTCTAATTTATGAAACGTCTATTAGTTGGCTAATAAAAAGTAAGATGGTGAGTGATTTCTGAGTAGCAGAAGGCAAAGAGAAAAATTTTCTACATTATATTGGTACTTCTGTGTAAAATGTTTCATAAATATAGCTACAAAACCATATGTTATATAGCTTTTAGGTACCTGCTGGGTCAAAGGTATCCCCCCGTGGAGACCAGATTTTGCCACGGAAGGGATTTATAAAAGTAATACGTATGCCAGTATCATTAGCAACTAGGCGTGCCAGCAAAGTGAGCCTCCATTTCAAACTGATGAGCATGCTATCCTATAGTATTATTTCCTTGTGAGTTTTCTGGTTTGGATAGGGTGGTTAGAAAATGTATTTTAAAAAGGCTACATCGACTGAAATAACAATACATTTTGAAAACACAAAATACTTCAGCTAAAGTTATTACAGCATCTTGTATTAATATTTCACCGTACATTAGACATTGCCTACAACCAATGTTTATGATAATTGCTGCCCTCTGAAGTGGAATAACGCCCATGGCAAACATTAATCTTAAAGAAAATTAAACACCAAAAAGAAATTTAGCATTTAAAGACAGTTTGCTTTGATTTATTCAGTGAGTTCTTCCAAAAACATATTACCAAGAATTATTACTTATTAAATTGGAATTACCAACCATTTTAGAGTTAGTTTTTTTCTTCAACATCAATATCAGTGAGGTAAATCAAACTCAAATATTTATTGGGGAATGCAGAAACATAATCATAAAACAAGAAAACACTTGACTTTTTAAATAGGCTTTATATTTTAACACAGTTTTAATTATTCAGAAAATTTGAAAATACAGTATAGAGATTTCCCCTATGTACTATACCCATTTTTCTCTATTACTAGCAACTTATATCATATTTGTTTCAATTAATGAACAAATATTGATATATTGTCACTAACTGAAGTTCATACTTTTGTCATGGTTTCTAGACTTTTACCTAATTGTGTCATGTTTGTGTCCCAGGATTCCATCAGGATACTGTGCTACATTTAGTTGTCATGTTTCCTTAGGCTCCTCTTAGTTGTGACAATTTCTCATGCTTTCTTTATTTTTGAAGAACTTGACAATTTCGGATAATACTGGTCAGGTATTTTGTACGATACCCCACTGCTAAAATGTGCCTGATGCTTTTCTCAAGATTGGGGGTGTGTGTTTTAAGGAAGAAGACTACAGAGGTAAAGGGCCCTTTTGTCAAAGGGCTTATGACTACTGATGTCAATCTTGATCACCTGGCCGACGTAGTGCTTGTCAGGTTTCTTCACTGTAATGTTTCTCTTTTTTTCTCTTTCTGTATCATACTCTAGAAGGAAGTCATAATGCTCAGCCAACAATAAGAAGCAGGGAGTTCCACTCCCCCTCCTTAGGGTAGAATAGCTACATAAGCTATTTGGAAGTTTTTTGCACTGGAGACTTGTCTATCCCCCAGCCATTTATTTATTTATTATTTTTTATGGTGAAAAGATATACATATATTTAGAATTAGCCAGCTGGACTCAGTTTAGATGATCCCAATTTTGTTGGCAACATCCAAAGCATCGTAATAAGGAGCCAGTTGAACATATGCCTTCTTCTCTGCATCAGGCCGAATCAGGGTGTTGACCTTGGCCACATCAATATCATAGAGCTTCTTCACAGCCTGTTTGATGTGGTGCTTGTTGGCTTTAACATCCACAATGAACACAAGTGTGTTGTTGTCTTCTGTCTTCTTCATGGCAGACTCAGTGGTCAGCAGAAACTTGATGACAGCATAGTGATCAAGTTTGTTTCTCCTGGGGGCGCTCTTCCAAGGATATTTGGGCTGCCTCCAGAGTCGCAGTGTCTTGGGCAGCCAGAAAGTGGGTGATGTGCGGATCTTCTTTTTTTTGTGGCTTTGGACACCTTTCAACAGTGCCTTCTTCGCCTTTAAAGCCTTCGCTTTGGCTTCGGCTTTAGGAGGGGCAGGAGGTTCCTTCTTTGCTTTCGGCACCATCTTATGAAAAGTGTCCCCCAGCCATTTATTTATTTAATCACTTGTTTTTACCAGTAAGAATCTGTGGAAATTTATTTTATACTTGGGGTTATATACCATTTTATTTTGTTGCTCAAATTCTTCCATCTTAATCATTATGGCAGGACACATCCCCGCAGGTGATGATCAATGTCTCAAGCTCTTTCAGTGGTTCCGCGGCTTCTGGTTCCCGGGCTTCTTTGACATGACTCAATCAATGTGGGTTTTTAAAAATCACTTCCTTATTTTCTGACACTACAGGATTGTCTAGGTCCATCTTTTATATTTCTTGCCCTGGTTCTAGAATTTGTTCTTTCTCCAGGAAGCTCTAGTTGCCTTTACTAGGGAGTGGTATTAGCACTGAGATCTGGGTGCTATGTGTGCTCATTGCTACTGAGGTGTCTTTGTTTCTAGGTTGTCTTAGCTGACTGAGTGAAGGGATATGTGTATGTATACTAGCAATGTGTATACACATATCTATAACTTTTTCTGTATGTTGCTATGCATATGTACATTAAGCTAAGCATGAGTTTATATTAGTGTCTCCAGCTCTCGTCTATTACCTCATGAATGGTCTAGCCTTATCTATAGATTTCACCTTCAGTAGAACACTTGACTTCTAAAAGTGTGAAAATCAAATTCTAATAACTTTCCTAACCCTTGGGAATCCATTTGTCTAGCTGAATAATTCCTAAAGTGTCTGGTGTATATTGTCAAACTTCAATTTATAGCCAACAACACTTTTTAACATCAACAGACCTCCATAATTCTGGTTCTGATAAGGTGGAGTAGCTGCATTTCTCCCAGGTCTCTTCACTTACCACTAAAACCCTGAATTGAATACAATACATAAGCATGAATAGTGAAAACTGGAAGGCAGACTTATCTTGGGACTTAAGAAATGACATGGCAATGAGTTCCCTATGTTTTCTCCTTGCCTCCCGCATAGCTCAGACAGGGCACTACAGGAACCTCCAGTCCATAACCACCAATAAGCACAGACAAAAAAAGCTCCAAGAAAACTCGATGCTTCTTAGCCAAAGTATAAGAAAAGAGATTCCTAACAAAAGAAAACCTTTCTGGCAGTATACACACCTCTCCAGCCAAACACTAATGAAACCACAGATCAAGTTTACACTGATGACACATGACTTTTGTTTCAGAGGGAACAGGTAAGGAGTGGATCATGCATCCACCCAACTCCTGCCCTTCACAAGCAGGGAGCACTCTGGTTCCTGCACCAGAGTTGTTGCAGTGTGGTTCAATGGAGAGCTGAGCCTCCACCCCACCCATCAGGAAGGAGACTTAAGGAGATCATGCCAGACAGGGCTAATTACAAATGGACTCCCTGTACACAGCCATGAGGTCCAGTGAGGAGCTTAGCCTTCACCTCTATTGACATCAGCAACAGGATATTGCAAGTTGGGGGCAGGAGGCATTGCACTTTCCTTCAAAACCTGGGGGCAGGGAGACCAGTGAGGAACTGGGCACCTGCACACACCTAACACCAATAGGATAGAATAAGGTAGTGCGAAGAAGAAAAGTTGACCCTTCATTTTCGTCTCACCAGTTCAGGGGGCCTGTTAGAGTACTGAGCCTCCATTCCCATTTGAAGGCAACAACCTGATATGAATGGTCTTACTTTCCTTGGGAAGGTGTCAGCAAGGCCAAAGAGGGAGCTAAACTTCACCTCATTTATCTGCAGTAGGGCCGTGTGAGTCAGTATCCCTCTGTTGCCAGTGTGGTGCCAGCCAGGCCCAGTGGAACCTCTACATTCCCACCCTTGAAGCCCTCATGCTACACCCCAACATAGGGGAACTTCCTGCTAAAAATAATAATAAGATAAAATAAGATCCAGAGTCATATAACACATAATATTCACAATACAATTGAAAACTACTCATCATACCAAGAACCAGGAAATCACAAAATGAATGAAAAAAAAAAATAATTACAGTCAGCACACACCAACACTGAGATAAATCAGTTGTTGAAATTATCTGACAAGGATTTTAAATATATCACATAAATGTTTCAAAAAGTAATTATGTATTTCTCGAAATAAATGAAAAAATAGAAAGTGTAAGCAATAAAATAGATGTTATAAAATAAAACCAAGTGAAAATGACAGAGCTGAAAAATATAATAACCAAAATAAAAACCTTTGTTGGGCAGGATCCATAGTAGAGTTGAAATGACAAATCATAGGCTAAGTGATCTGAAGAACAGATCAACAGAATTTACCAAATCTGAAAAACAGAGGGAAAAATAGGCATAGTGTAGAAGTGGGCAGGATCTCAGAAACCTTTGAAACAAAAAATAAAAAGCTGACATCCATGTCATTAAAATCCCAGAATGAAAACAGAGCCAGTGAGATGAAAACATTAGTTGAAGAAATGACAGAACAGTTCCCCAAACTGGTAAAAGACATAAACATACAGGTTCAATAACGTAAGAAAACCTCAATTAGGGTAAACACAAAGATATCCATGTCAAGGTACATCATAATTGAACTTCTGAAAAAGAAAGAAAAATATTCTGATAAACAGACAGAGAGAAACAATGCATTACTTATAGAGAAACACCAATTCAAAGGACAGCAGATTTCAGATCTGAAACTATGGATGTCAGAAGTATTGGCATAACATTTCTCAAGTACTGAAAGCAAGGAACTGCCATACATGAACCTCATACCCAGTTTCTTCTTTGGTTTATATTAATGGACTATTAACTAATCTTTCTGTGTCTAGGATTGCAACTACCCTTCTCCAACAATCAAGTCCCAGTATTTCCAAAGGGACCTTTCTAAAACAAACAACATCTGATCATGTTACGCAAATAAACCTTTCTATCTTCTTCTCTTTCTCTTTTTTTTTTTTTTTTTTTTTTTGAGACGGAGTTTCGCTCTTGTTACCCAGGCTGGAGTGCAATGGCGCGATCTCGGCTCACCGCAACCTCTGTCTCCTGGGTTCAAGCAATTCTTCTGCCTCAGCCTCCCGAGTAGCTGGGACCACAGGCGTGCACCACCATGCCCAGCTAATTTTTGTATTTTTAGTAGAGATGGGGTTTCACCATGTTGACCAGGATGGTCTCGATCTCTTAACCTCGTGATCCACCCGTCTTGGCCTCCCAAAGTGCTGGGATTATAGGCATGAGCCACCGCGCCTGGCCTATCTTCTTCTCTTTCTAACTTGAACTTTGCTGTTAAAATCACTCAGTATCTTCCATCTTCCTTAGAATTAAATTCCACATTCTTATCATGCATACACAAACCATTCTTTATCTGGCTGCTACCGTGCTCTCTATTGTCTTCTTTTTTTACACCCCTCTAAACACTATACCAGTTGTATATGGCATTTCTTTCTTTTCTGCTCCTTAACCATTCTTTTTGTCTCTCCTGTGAATTTGTCTTCTCTTTGACTCAAAAATTTACCTCTCCTTCACATTACATATCAATCTCCAGTACTGGCTTCTGTAGGAAGACCTGCTAATATTCCTCACTTATTGTTGGTCCACAGAATGAATTAAGACTCTCTCTCTCTTCCATAGCACTATGTAATAATTTGTACTATCTGGATGCCCCAAAAAAGTAAATTCTTGATGGTAAGATAATGATTTTAATAACGGTTACACTGATGTCTAGCTTAATCCTTAGCATACATTAGGTGTTCAGTGAGTATTAAATGAGTGAGTGAATAATCAACTTGAAATCTTAATTTTTCCTCTTTTTTTTTTTTTTTAACTAGGACCATATCAAAGATACTAACAGTTTTCCAGGAGATTAACTTAGGATCTTTGATTTGATTTCGTAGAGGAAATTGTTATCAGTACATTAGTATTTAACTACCTTAAAAGAAAACTGTCAACCAAAGCTTATTGATTCGGATTTACAGGATAACTTTTGATACCCCCCCCGCCACTGTATGCGACGTGGTCAGAGGCCCACCTACATCTCCCTAGTACTTGGCATTCCAGTGTATATTGATAGAATTGTGCCATCATCTGCAAATATCTCCATAGGGTAGGCCAGAAGTGTGCAGGAGACAATGTATCTGGTTGAAACTTTCAGTCCATGACAGAGGGGATTTGGAATATAAACACATCAGCTTCCTCGCCCACTGATAGGGATAACTCTAGGGAATGTTCTGCAGTGCTTCACAGGACTTCTCTGAGAGACTTGTAACAGTTTTCCTCGAGTAACCTGTTCAGTGCTGTACCACTCGTGGCTTTCTTCCATGTCTCTATTCTCAGTACCCATTCTACTCCTGAGTTTCCTTGATCACCGTCCAGGAACAGTTCGAATTCAAATTCTTCTCTCAGGCTCTGCTTCTGAGGGAAATCAGTCAAAGACAATCCCAAACCACTTCTAGTTTCCTAATAGGCCAGTGTTCCTTTCAGGGCCGTCACCGTACAGATGCAGAGGGCTGGCTTATTGTGTGTTGCTCCTCCTATATCCCTGTTTTCAAATAGATGGAAAAGGGTATGACGTTAAAGACAGAAAAAAATGTATATGAGAATGGTCAAGAAGTGGATGGAAAGAGAGATCAGGTCATTTGTTTTCCATGAATGATTAATGATGGTATACAAGTTGTGGACAGATGGTCTATAACAGGTGTGACTATAATATGAGAAGGCTACCCCTTAGTCACCCAGAAGTCTGCTATGATTGTTTCGGAATCACAGTGTTGGAATTTTATTGCATAGTTTGCTTCACTTTACTCTAATAGCCATCTTTCTAAATCTGTCCATCTTTCTAAATCACTACTAGTCAACAGATTTATTTTCTCCCACCATCTCATCCCAAGAAAAGCTATACACACACACTCTAATAGTTTTGTGTGTGACAACGCTTGAAAAGACATTAAAAGTCTCTGTAAAATATCCTCCAATAAATTCCAATGTTTATTTTATTAATAATTAAGTTTAGTCAGATTAATTTCTTGAAGATCTTAAGTGAAGACAGAAGAGAAATCTAGATGAAGACTGAAGAATGGAAGTGAACATTAAATAAAAAGACAGAAAACTTGTCTTTTTTGGCCTCTCAATCACTGACTAGTAGTCAACAGATTGCCCACCACCCCATCACAAAAAAACTACACACACACACACACACACACACACACTTAACAAAGGCTAACCAGGCCTTTTTTGAAGCCTGCTTGACTTAAAATCCCAAAATGCAACCTATACTCACATCATGTATTTGTCTTTTGAGAATTCATACTTGTAAATCATGAAATTTCCTGCAGTTATGATACTGTTCAAAAGGTAGATGCTTGAACATTTCCTTAACAATTTTATCAAGTGAAACTTATGTGTACAGATAATTTCCCTTTCTCCTACTGTTTCCATTTCAGTTTCCTGACTTTCTGAGAAGCCCTGGTTTCCCCACAGAAGCGATTTCTGATAGAAATCTGGAGGTCATCTCCAAGAAAAAAGAGATCGAGTATAGTCAATGAATTAAAGACAAGAAGGTTTCCAATCAGGTAGGAACACTAAATCTTAAACATTTAATTATCTTAAAATAAGTGTGTTGAGAACTGGTTATGGCATGACTGTCTGAAAAAACAGGCATCTAACCTACCCTACAAAAAAGCCTGTTTACAATCCCCTTGGAGGTAGTGATGTTTATCAGACAAAACCTTAGAGGGAAACTCATACAATAACAGCACCATGTTTTTATCTATTTTTAGCTTGTTATTACTAAGTACACTTAGTGATCTCCATGCTTGTGGTTTAATCCCAGGAGGTTAGGCCTGTGGAGCAGCAGATTAACTCTCTCAGTATTTTCTTTTAAGAAAAATTATTTTCATAGGTTGTCTCCATGACCCTCTATGAAGGTCATGAAAATTATGGGTCATGATGACATTTAGTCTTCTACAAGAGGAACTGTCCTAATGAATGATGTGAGGAAGTTGGTTTGGTTCCTATGGGGCACTTCTAGTCTTGGTCTTGGCACAATCAAAGTGAGTGCATATAGAGAGTTGGAAGGGAGGTGAATGGAACATGTGAAAGAGGAGCTCTGTTCTCATTTATCTATGCACATCAGCATCCCACTGAGAATTTTCTTTTCATTTGCAATTTGAGAGCAAAACCTGAGGCAAAGGGACATCCCATTTTATGGCAAGAAAAGAAAAAGACAATAGTAACATCATAAACGGCTAGTCTTCTCATTTGCAGTTATATTAATATGCACTCATTAATATATACATTTAGCACAGCACTTGATTCCTAGTCAATACTCAAAATGAAGACACATGTTGAATAATGGATGAATGAAGGAAAAAAGTTTGTCCTTATATTGTGTTGTGTGTTGGCTTCTGTAGTCTTCGAACCGATTACCATAACTAATACATGAAATATGAGCCATAAAATTTTTTGAATGAATGAATAGGCCTCCATGATTCTAAGGACAATTATAAGACTAACACAGAACACATATTTGCCAGGGTCTATGACAGAAATATCCATGATATAAAAGCTTGACTCTGAGACTGCTGATGTAGCTGACAATTTTTCTAGTTCTGAGACTGATTTTTTAAATAATTTACATATTATCCTTTACATTTAGGCACAGTACCTTCATTAGATTTACTATTCAATGATTTGGGCATGGGGAGAAAATCCATCAGATGAATTTCTTAACTTTATTACTTGTAAACTTTTCTCTTTTTTTCAAATTTATAACAAATACAGTAATTGTACATATATGGGGTATCGTGTGATGTTTCAATGCATATATGCATTATATAATGATCAAATTAGAGTAATTGGCATATCCATCATTTTAAGCATTTATTATTTCTTTGTGGGGATAACATTTAAAATCTTCTAGCTATCTTGAAATATACAATATATTGTTATTTGCTATAGTTACCATACTATAAAACATATTTGTTACAGCATTTTTATAATGACACAGTTAAGGGCAATTTCAGAATCACTAGCTGCTAAATTGCTATTTATACTTTTCCATGGGTAGTACAGCTGCAGCAGCTATGTCTCTGCATTCTGTTGTTGCTATCTCCTTCATTTCCAAGAGAGAACAAAATTCATTTCACTGAAGAAGGAAATGTAAAATTTAGCATAATCCAGTTACCACAAAACCAAAACACTCACACATACTCTCCCAGATGTCAAACACACCACCAAAACTAAGAACTAGAATCAACATTGCTGAATCTTCCTTTGTGCTTTTCTCTGGTTCTTTTTTTCTGGCATTAAAAAGTATAACTCTGCTCTTGATTTTATATTAGCATTCACTTAATTTTTCTGTATTTTTCATTATGTATTTTTTTTGCATTTTATACAATTGGCATCATGCTTTATGTAACTATGTTTGCTTTTTTTCACTCAACATTATTATGTTTCTAAGGTACATCTATTTTGTTTTAGTGTTTATTCATTGTTTCTACTGTATGATACTATGATGTATAAATATAAAAAATGTGTATATTGTCTTGTTGATGCTATCTGAATTGTTTTGGATCTGTGGATCTGTTA
The DNA here is from genome assembly GCF_009761245.1 of Sapajus apella. Taxonomy (NCBI): domain Eukaryota; kingdom Metazoa; phylum Chordata; class Mammalia; order Primates; family Cebidae; genus Sapajus; species Sapajus apella. The sequence goes on along the minus strand of NW_022436943.1, from coordinate 20,801,816 downwards.
TTAACAATATTTTATTAGCATGTATTTTCATGTCTCCTGTTACACACATGTAAGATGTATCTTAACATGTGTAACTAAGATTAGAACTGCTGGATCATTGGAAATTTGAATATTCAGCTTTAAAAGATAATGCCAAAATGTTTTTCAAAGTTACTGAATCAAGTTGCAGTCCTATGACTCTATAGCCTCACCAATTAGATCAGCCAATCTAGTTAGTATAAAACCTCAATTGATCTTTGTGCTAGTTTTCTAGGGCTGCCATAACAAAATACTACAGAGCCTATCGCTTCAATAACAAAACTTTATTTTTACACAGTTCTGGAGGTTAGAAGTCCAGAAAGATGTAGGCAGGTTTAGTTTCTCCTGAGGCCTCCCTCCTTTACTTGGAGACTACTGCCTTCCTGCTATGCCATCGCATGGCTTTTTCCCTGTGTGCACGTATCCCTGGAGTCTCTTATTCTTCTTCTAAGGAATCCAGTTATACTGGATTAGGGCTTTATGCTTAAGACTTTATTTAACCTAAATGACTTCATTAAAGGGCTTATCACCAAATGCAGTCACACTGAGGAATGAGACTTTAACATTATTAATTTCTGGGGAATGCAATTCAGTCTATAATAGTTTTAGTTTGCATTTCTCTATCAATTGAATGGAAATCTTTTCATCTGTTTAACAGTCACTATGTTTCCTATTCTGGAAAATTCTGAAGAATATCTTAGGTTCATTTTCTATTTACTTTTTCTCATTATTATTTAAGTACAATCAAATAGTATTTTGGAGCTTGAGCTTATATCTACCATCTTGCTAATTTTACCTGTTAATAAGATTCAATTTTGTTAACAAAGAAGAATGCACAAAGTTTTTTAAATGTTGTAGGTCAGCTCTGTTCCATAGACATTTCTGTGATAATGGGTGTGTTCTCAGTGCTAACACTGTAACCATTAGCCACATGTTTCTTTGAAAAAATAAACGTAAATTAAATAAAATAAAATTTTCAGCCCCTGGGTCAAACTAGCCTACATTTTAAGGATTCAAAAGCCACATGTGACTAATGAGTGAATGTGCAGCTTTAGATGGTTAGACAATGGACCCGTTAGTCACAAGATTTTATCTTTGACAGTGGTATAGTGAAATATTTTATGTAACAGTTATTCTGGCATTAAAAAGAAAAGTTAATTACCATTAGACTTGACAATCACATTACTGGTTATATACTTAGAGGAATATAAATCATTCTATTATAAACATGCATATAAATGTTTATTGCAACACCATTCACAATAGCAAAGACATGGAATCAACCTAAATGCCCATGAATGACAGACTGAATAAGGAAAATATGGTACATATACACTGTGGAATACTGTGCATTATGCAGCCATCAAAAAGAGTGAGATCATGTCTTTTGTGGGAACATGGATGAAGCTGGAGGCCATCATCCTTAGCCAACTAATTCAAGAGGAAAAACCAAATACCATATGTTCTCACTTATAAGTGAGAGCTAAATGATGAGAACTTGTGAACACAAACAAGGGAGCAACAGACACTGGGGACTTTTTGAGGGTAGAGGGTGGGATGAGGGAGAGGAGCAGAAAAATAACTCTTGGGTACTAGGCTTAGTACCCGGGTGGCAAAATAGTCTGTGAAACAAACCCTTGTGACATTAGTTTACCTATATAACAACCTGCACATGTACCACTGAACCTAAAATAAAAGTTTAAAAAGTGAACCAAAATTAAAAAAGAAAAAAGAAAAGAAAGGTTAGTTAGCCTGGTCATTTCTAACTTTTCAAAGTAACCCAGCATAGCTTTCATGGCATACTTAAATTCAATGAGTCATATTCACATATGACTACGATTATATACTAAACTACTTCTTGACATAAATGTTCACTTTGTAGTAAAGTTCATTATCCCAAAATGGCACATACCAAAGTATCAGGAGGTATCCTTATTCCTGATATGCCATAGTAGAATGAAGACCTTATCTTATCTGGTCTTTAGTGTAATGGATGTTAATCTTTATCAGTCTTCATATTCGAAATTATCTGCTAGTCCTGTGATGTTTGTTTTTGTTTTATTAAACTAATATAAACATGTATAAATAAAGTCTTGATTGCTTTTTCCTAAAATCTCCTATCTTTACATGTGAAAATGCATTTCTTACTTTTTCTCCCTCTTATAAGATCTTCTTACAATTTAATCCTCATGAGCCTTATTTCTCCTAGCTCTAATTATTTAGAATTTTATTTTTAAATGTAAGATATCATTGATAAGCCTCTTTTTAGTCATCTTATAGATGATTGAAGATATTCAAGACAGTATGCTAAAGTAAGAAATAATACTCAGTAATCAGAAAACTCAAATCTTAGTCTTTACCCACGAAAATGAATCATGTGAATTCAATTAAGTCATTTTATATGTAAACTTTATTCTGATTCTAAAATTGTTATGATCATTTGTAAAATTCTGTTTCACTTATGACAAGTCTCAAGACTATAAAGGTTTTTAAAATATTTAAAAATTATGAAGACTCAAATATTTTCCCCATTTCCACTGAATTTGATATTAAACTATAGTCATTCATCTTCACTTATGGCATCCTGTAGCTACAGTTGATAGAAAGACAAAATATTATGTCTTATATTGTGTACTTGTATCATAAATGAACACTTTTGTTTAAAATCATGTTCTACCTAAACTCTTTATATCTTTTTCATATTTCCCATCCCTATGCTGTAAGTCAATCACTTTTAATGGAAGACACAATTCTTTTTTCTGTTTGCTAAAAGGTTTCTTTAGAATATCAAGTTTTAAGTTATCAATACAACAAAATTTGGAAAATAAGCTCTCATGATTTCCAACACTGATGTTTTGTTTGATTGGCTTTTAGAACACCATACTCTTCTGGTATTCTTCCTTTCTCACTTCACATTTCCTCCTGGTCTCCTTTTTGATGCCTCCATCTCTTAGTGTTTATTGTTACAGTGCTCTAAAACTCATTCCTGGACCTCTACAGTTTTCTGTCTATGCACGTGAGATTTATTTTAGTCCCACTGCTTCAATAGGCATATGACTCTGACTCCCAAATTCATACCTCTAGCTTTCACCACTCACCCAAGCTTGAGACTCATAATTCTCATTTTCTACTAGATATCTCCACTTTATACATCATAGATACTTCAGAACTAGCAAATGCAATGAAATATTTTACTTTTTTCTATCACTTTCACTCCAGTTTTTTCCATCTCCACAACTCATTCATTTGCTTTGGGTTCATTCTTAAACTTTCACTTTTCCAAAATTTCTACATCTAGTCCATAAGAAACTCTTTCCACCTCTAACTTTAAAATCTATACTGAATCCCTCTCACCATCTTCACCCTAGTCATCATTGTTTGCCTCATCTACTGCAACAGGCAGTCTCTTACGGGATCTTCCTCCTTCCCCTCTTGACACAGTCCTTCTAGTTTATAACCAGTAGAATAGTCAGAATAATCTTCCAAAGAAATTTAAACCAGGAACCATTACTGTCCAAAACCATAGCTCTCATCACTTTTAAAATAAAAATTAAACTGCCTTCTTTGGCCTACATGGCCTTAGTCATAGTTCCTTCTGCCTTGCTGTCCAAACTCATTTACCACTTTCCTCCTCATATACTTGCCTCTAGGATGTTTTTACACTAAAAGAGGTTTCCAGCATCAGGAGCTTTGCACTTATTACTTTATGAACCTGGAAGACCTGCAAGATACCTCAAAATAAGACCTCAGAAGATTGCTGCATTTCATTTTATGGAGACATTTGGTGAGAGACATTTTGAAAAGGATAGATACACTTTGCTGGGCAGGCTATTCACACATTTATCAATGAGCAAGTTTATTAAATAAGAAATGTAAAAATAATAGAGCAAAGGTGTGTATTTTAAACAGAGAACTCTGAGGAATTGTAGACGTGTGAGTTACAAGGTGGCTTCAATATTTAATCCATGAGAATAACCTGAGGTAAGTTCCAGACAACCATTTCCACCCATAAAAATTGTGATCAGGAAATCGAGATGGCCTGGGGACCTGTCTTTTGACAAGGTCTTCAGGTTATTCTGCTACATGTGGTTTACAGACAACTCTTTGAAAACTAACAAGCTGGTATATTTGTTTAGATACAAGAGACTAAACATGGGCTGGTGCAGAACACCAATAGTATGCAATTGAAAATCAGCAGATGATATGAATCTTGAGTGGCAAAAGGGGAAGAGGATCCAATAAACACCACTATAGTACCAAGCACTGTTGGCGTGGAGACTTATAAATCCATTCATATAAATGAACTGTTAATAATTGAATTGTGTTTTGCATGTTCTTCACATGTACCCCAAAACCTAAAATGCAACAAAATAAATAAATGGGAAAAAAAATAATTGAATTGTGCTATATAACTTTTTAAATTGTAAGGTATTAAATATTTAAATAAATATTACAAATTTTGTCACATATGTTTTGTTGCTATAAAATGATGCATACATATGGCATAGATATAAAGATATAGAAAATATAGATACAGATATGTAAAGAATATGTAATCTCAGCTTCATTATTTAGCTGATACTTAATGTTGCCTTTATAACTTCCTGAAGAACCACTTCTAATATTGTTTAGGAAAAAATATTGATCCTCTCCATTCTTTACCACTCTCCTTTCCTCATCCTCTTCCTTGTCCATTCCCTTCTTAAACAATTTAGTTCAAAAGCCATTAGATGAAACCTAGTAAGCCTTTGTCACCATGGGTTGGGGGGTATACAGGAGATTGCAATGTTACAGTGGTTGGGCATTGGCTATTAGAGCCCAAGAAGTGGAAGGAGGATGTCAGCACAGAGGAGCCTAGTGTGAGGTGTTGAAAGCTATTGGAGGGAGAGGGGCATCTGCATGGAGGAGTGGCCACAGCAGCCACTCAGTACAGATAGTTATAGTCTGTGCTAGCTGGGGAGAATGTTGTATGGGGTAGAACAGCGGTAGCAACAATAATTTGTTAAAATACAGGGAGCTTGATCTAATAAGTGAGAATATTAAAGATGAAGGTAATCAGCGTTTCTCATTGTCTGAGGAGGAAGTTAAAGTATGATATAGGCAAAAGCTAGAATGAACTGTGGTGTTGAGTGAAAATAGGGGGAATGAAAGTGCTGGTTTTCAATATATATATAACAAACACAGAAATAAACATATATGTAAGGTTTATGTGTGTGTCTGTGTGACTATATAAATGTAGATGAATGTGTTTTCACATGTATGTATGTGTGTATGTCTGTATACATGTAAATCCCAGCTCAGTTTATTGTTAAGGCCTGGGGCAGCTATTCCCCAATAGCAATGAGCAAACCTAGTGTCCAGGTCTTGGTGTCTAGATACAATTAACTTAGTGAAGGAACCAGAGCTTTCTGGAGAAATGGCTGATTCAGAGCAGAAAAAGCATAAGATGATCCTAGAACATACTGTTCCAAGAAATGAGAAACATATCAAAGAATGACAGGGAGATGTCAAAGGACATATGGGCCAAATTGAAGAGATTTCCCCTCGGGAAATCTTGAACAATCTGAGCTTCAAAATAAATAATAATAAAAACTGGTTATAGTTAATTTAATAAAATCATCAGTGAGTTTGTGTCAATATAAAGAAATTGAATAAATTATGTTTGGTGAGAAATAGGATATTCACTTAAGCAAAAAGTACCTTACCACAAAATGTACGAATGTTAAAAAAGAAATAAATAACTTTACAGTGGAAAAGACTGTGTGGCACCTTTTAATCTAATGAGTAAAATTAATATCCCAATAAGGGTACAAATGAAAAGCTTGCCCAAATTGTATGTAGATAGAATGTGGTGAAAATAGAGCTTCACTGTGATTTTCCTGCCAAAGAACACATCTTCTGAATCTAATAATAAGACAAATACAAACAGCTAAACCCTACAAAATAACTAGTCTGTATCTTTAAAGGTTGCAAGGCTATGAAATTCAAGGGAAACACAGGAAAAATTTCCAGATAAAAGAAATTAAGACAGGCAACTCAATGAAATGTGATTTTAGACTAATCCTTTTGTTATTAAGGACATTATTAGGATACTTCACAAAACTTGACCAAGTCGGAGGTTTAAACAGTACTATAGTAAGGTATCAGTGTTAATTGTCAGATTTTCAGGTTTATATTTGGATATGTTTGTAGGAAGTACTAAGGTGTTTGGGGTTGACAGGGCATGGTGTTGACAACTTACTCTCAAATGGCTTGAGAAATAAGCCATTTTACTGTCTTTTTACTGTCATTTCAACTGTTCTGTAACTGTAAGATGGTATTTAAAAAATTATGAACAAAAAACAAGTCCTCCCTGAGTCAGATAATCCTTCTTCAGGCAGCTAGTATAGTTAAAAGCTGTTTACAATGGTAGTCGGCTTCTAGTCTAGTGGTGCTAATCTTTCTTGCTAATACCATGTATTTCCCTCAATACTTCATTTCCTTTTTGAGGCTTTGGGAATTTTTTCTAATGATGTTTGTATTAGTCCATTCTCATGATGCTATAAGGACATATCCAAGACTGGGTAATTTATAAAGGAAAGAGGTTTAATTGACTTACAGTTCCATATTGCTGGGGAAGCCTCAGGAAACTTAAAAGCATGGTGGAAGGCACCACTTCACAGGGTGGCAGGAAAGAGAATGAGTGCAAGCAGGGGAAATGCCAGACACTTTTAAAACCATCACAACTTGTGAGAACTCACTAGCACGAGAACAGCATAGGGAAAACCACCCCTCTGATTCAGTTACCTCCCTCTGAGTCCTTCCCACTACACATAAGGATTATGGGATTACAATTCAACATGCGATTTGGGTGGGAACACAAAACCAAACTCTATCAATGTTTTGTTTTCTTTTGATTTTTTACTCTACAAATGTAGAGTAATAATAAAAATAAAATTAGTAAAGTTCTTTGTATTAAAATAAAATTAACAAGATGCATAAGAATGGAAATAAGTTCTACAAGAATTTTATATATTTCTACATGCATTCAAAATTGGAGTAAATGAGCATGAAATTTATAAGAAAAACAAACCGTAAGGAACATTCACACTCACAAACTCAAAACAGTTGAACATGTTTACCCTGTTAAAAGGGCTGTAATAAAACAGCAGGGTGACAACTATATGTCCAAACAGACATGCAACCTTTTAAATTTTCCATGTCAGGCCATATAACAACTGGGCAATTCAGCAACCAAGTTCAAAAAATTCCTGTTTTCCACAATTTCTTAAATCCACACTTAGAAAAATAAAAAACTTCTCTTTAACTCTCAGAAACCTGGGCACTTATTAGTTAAAGCAAATCTGTTGTCCTACTGGCCTATACCTGGTTATAAATAGCAGTAAGACATGAGAACACCCAGAGACACTGAACGGACTTTCTAAATATAGTTTTTTTTTCTTACTTCAAAGACCTTTTAGAAGAATACCATACTTTGTGAAACTTGCCCTTTATGAAGGGCACACAGACACTAAGGTCAGCAACTTTTAAACCTTGAAAAGTTTTGAAATATTTCTTTATTTTGGAAGGCATGAAAACTGAAGAGCAGAGAAATTAATATTTTTCCCAACATCAAATGGCAAGCAAATAGTATAAAAATTACGGCATTGAAACCACTATCTTCTAATCAATTGAATGCAGCATGTAACAGATTGCAGTAACTGCATATTTTCATTACCCTCAACACCATGTTCTTTCTATGCCTCATCCCTCTTTCTTCTGTGAGTGGGACGATAGTATTACCTGCAAGTATTGACTGTAAGAAATACTTTTCAATTTTACTTTTTTATACCTCACTCTTGAAATTTTATTTCTGTGTTAAAAATTTGTGACTACATTTTCCTTTCTTCTTTAAATGATTCTGCTTGCATTTGCAGTCTTTTATAGTTGAATTACTGTATAACAATAAGTATAAAAACACATTTTAGTAGAGGAGATTATAGTTAGGAGACAACAAGGTGGGGACTGGAGTTGTCATACCTTAGAGGGAGATGGAAGAAAGAGACAATGTTGGCTAGACCTAATATATTGTAGCCTCCCTTAACCCATTTATGCCTAGTGTTTCATTATTGGAACACTAAGCTTGTGGGAGTTATCTATGTCCTACTGCTCAAGGTCATCACCAAAGTCTGATTTTCCACAGAAGAAATTTGCAACCTCTAGCATCAATGGTTTAATTGAAGTCCAAGAGTGATTTCTGTTGTTTGCATTGCCACAGATGAGGGAGTAAAGAAAGAAACAAGATTTTTGTGTTTCTCCATTTCATATTAATTTCCGAAGGATTTCTATAAGACTTAAAAAAATATGTAAAACACCTTATCTTTCATTTTTACCCTATTCATTTCCATTTTAACATGTTGATAAATAGCATTTTAACTCAATAGTTATGATTAACTCTTTTCTACAATTTCTAAAAGTACTGGGAATTTGTGTGTGTGTGTGTGTGTGTGTGTGTGTGTGTGTGTGTGTGTGTGTGCCTGCCTTTGCAACCAATTAAAAAACACTCTCAGCTGAAAAATTATTATTATCACGTAGACGATAATCAGATTTGATAGTGGAACCAGCCACTGGTAAGTTTTAAAGTCACCCTCAGTGATTTATCTATGCAGCTGAGTTTAACACCTCCATTCAGATGAAGCATTTAGATGGAAGTATAGCAAAGCATGGCTATAATTTCACATCTGAAACCTGTTTTATCCTGCGTCATTTGGATAGTGCTTATTCTATGTGTTTATAGAATCTTTGGTTGTGTTATAAAATATTAAAAGTTGGTGTGAATTAATGAAGTGACACGCAATGATGAAAGCCTGGAAGATAAGCCCAGATCTTGTAATTATCATTCAAATAAGTTTGGTTGAAACAAAATATTATAGGAATTAGACACAAACATTACTAATGCATAATGCTGAAATTAAAATCTTGTAGTTATATAAATACGAAAGAAATTCTAATTTGTACCATAAGGTAATGAATTCAAGCATTTTTATTTTTTAAGGATTGACTTTGTACCCTGAATTGTGCATAAAACTCTTTTCTAAAATTTAGAGTGCAAACTAGAAAAATATAAATTTCAATTAGTTTATATTATAGTCAAAGAAAAGATGTTGAGATCTTTTAATGTCTCAGTTCACTGAAATCGCTTCATCAGAGGGATTGACTTTTATTTGTTAAAATTAATGTTTACCATTTTAAATACTTTATTGAATACTCCTGGTAATGGAATAGAGTAATAATAATAATTTCTAGTCCTGATAATAGAGTCAGTAGTAGAGATGCTCAATATTGATAACAATTTTGATAATATACAACTTGCCATGATTTACGATATAACAACTTGTCTCTTGGCCAAAATAAATACACATATTGTTCATCTTGTTACCGTATAAATATTTTCTTATTTTGTTCATAGAGTGATTTGATCACATCTTTTTATTACTATTTAAAAATAGTTCAGTGGATAATCTCATTTTGAAATGTCTATTGATTGATATATCCATTAGATATTTTATACATATGGGTATATTTCTCATTAGCCAAATCTATACTTCCTTATTTACACTTATATTTAAAACACATTTCTTTTCTTCAGCATTTTCTTTTCTCTGGAGCCTATTCTACTAACTTAAAGTAGCCTGAAAGATTTGAAAATTCTATTGAAAACAAGTGTGTGGAAACTCTTTGAAATAATTTATAACGGTGTCAGAGAAGAGTATTACACATTGTACTGAAGAGCATTCCATTAATAAAAAGATTAACAAGGAATTCTAACAATATTCAGACATGTAATAGCAATGAAAAACATTAATTATAATACTGAACGATGACCTTTTCAGCAGTTAAAGGGGATAAAAATGCTATATAGGAAATTAGCATCTGAAAAGAAGATATTATAAATTGGCAGCGATTATGCATAGATTTAAAATATGTTGAAACATGGTCATAGCAACTGTTTTTTTTGGCTGAAAAGGAGCATATTGAAATGTTTAAGCAGTTTTCAAATGGAGTAGTATTTAGACACTCTACAGAAAATATTTGCTTGCATAATAGCAGATATTAATGTGTGTATAAAATATGTGTTTTTAACTAATGTTTTTTCATTTATTCAGAAAAGTAAAGATTGCTGAGTTTAACTTAAATGTGGCATTGTGACATATTAAAGTGGCATTCTTAGACTTTCCATGTTGCTGTTCCTTTTGCCTTCACTAAACAGCACTGGCCTCTCATTTATCCAAGTTAGAAATCTAGGTGTAATTCTAAAATTGTCAACCTAGAATTCCCTACCTTCATGCTTCCCACTCAAAAAACCACTAACTTCTGATGCTCCTGTTTCACGAGGCAGTCTTCTCCAGTGTACCCCTGTTCTTTTATTCTCAGGGCGTAGCATCTCTGCCTCAACCTGCCAATTGAAGTCACTTCTAGTTCATTATGAGCAGGGCCATTTTGAAGCTTTCTGCCATCCTGGACAATTGCACTTTCGGAAGCTCCACACTACATTTTTGGACTCTTACAGGGCCAGTAAAGGAAAAGATTAAAAATAATTTGGAAAGTATTATGTAACAAGGAACACCACCAGCCCCAGGCCCTTAATGCTTTTGTGATTTTGATGTGACTAAGCCCTGGTTCCCTTTCTGACGTCAGCACTGCCACTGACTGGGTAAAACATTGGTCAGGTTGATTAACCTCTCGCTGCTTTAATTTCTTCATTTGTAATATGCAGGTAATATTACTTGTCATTTGCCAACCAGCAGTACTGCAACTAATTGACTGTCTCAGCAGGGGGAGTGCAAAGATTAGCAGATAAATGATTTATAAACCCTTTGAAATATTAAATAAATGATACAAAAAGCCTTAACAAGAGGACAGAACAAATTATTCCATGCATTAATTTGCTACTTTAGTCACATATATTTTATATATATAAAAAAACTTAGGGAGCCATCAAAAAAATGAAAATAGGTTAGATTACTAGTAAGCCTAGATGCTTTCTATTGCTGTTATTTTAAAAACTCTTCTAATTTTGAATATAAGAAAAGAAAATGTGCTAGATATCATAATTGGAGTTTATCTTCTTAAGTTTATAAAAATATTTTGTTAAACAGGAAAATGAACTGGGTAAGAATAAGAAAACATGCTCTCTTAGCCTAGTTTTACTATGAACAACTGTATGACCCCAATCAAGTTATTTAAACAAGAAGGATTTTCAGTAAGATAATCAAGAACAATCTACATAATACGTTTTGTGGATTTAAGAATAAAATACAAAATTCTGTGCCATACGTTGTAATGGATTCAAAAATCAAAGACCAAAATCCCTAGGAAAATATAAAATAAAGAGAAAGCCAACATGAAAATAATAAATTCTCACATAAGACAGAATTAAATCAACACAATCACAAAATTATTTATTCTACCTGGAGATGCAGAATGAGTGTGACTTCCAGGGTGGACTTGAAAGAAGAGAACAGGCGGAGAAGACCAACAGGAGAATACCAAGAGCATTGCATGTGCTGCTGTGATTGGACCTGATTATGAACAGGAGGGATATTGTGGGAAAAGAGGCTAATAAAGTAGTTCAAACTCTTAAGGGCCATCAAAAATTCTGAACTATGTTTTGTGAGTTCCCAGGAACAACTGAACATTTTTGAGTACTATTTATGTTTTATAAAAAGTTAATTCTGCTGATGCTTTAGAGGGTAAATTAGAGAAGAAGGGGTTTAGATAAATTGCGTTTAAGCCTATAATTGCAACATTCAAGAAAGAGATGATGAAGATTGTTGCCAGAAGAATGGAATGAAGAATATTTAAGAGACAATGAATGGATGGAATTAACTGCTGAGGTTTGATAAATGATTTGATGTGAAGAATTAGTGAAAGGGAGTAATTGAATACAATTCTGAGATTTCTATCATTTGTGCCTGAGAAAATAGTGGAAATATAAACAAAATAATAGAAAGAACAAACAGTTTTGTGAGCAGAGGTGAAGGTGAAGGAAGCAAAAGATCCCATTTTGAACATATTTTGAGACTTTTAAAGGCATCCATAGTGGAGTAAAATTTAATAGTCAGTAGAAATTCTCTAGCATAGATTTTTTTAAAAATCAGGCTCCAAAATTATAGATTTGAGTAACATCAATTTATAGGTGGTAGTTAAGGTTATTAGGGTAAATGGGGTTACCAGAAAGAGCATTAAAAAGAAAATAAAGATTTATTTTAAGAGGTAAGTATTGGGAAAAGCAAAAAGTACAGGAAGATTATGAAGCAACCAAAAGAGTACAGTAACTATGGCAGCCAAGGGAGAAGAATGTTTCAAAAAGAAAAAAAAAATACATATATATATATATATATATATATATCTGTAGTGATATAAATCACTACAGATATATATTCTCCTAAGTTAATAGATATGTATCTGTAAAATTACAAGGGAAATTAAAAATAAAGCAGTGTAGAGGAAGCAGGGAAAATTAGTATCTACCTCTTTTCCTATATGGGAGTAAATATAATAAAAGAGATTAATGCCTTAAAGAGCATTCAGGGTTGATTGTGCCATTGCATTCCAGCCTGGCAAAAAGGGAAATCTGTCTCAAAAAGAAAGGAAAAGAAAAAAGAAAAAAAATGCAGAGTTAAAAGATAAAAAATTTTATAACAGGGAAGGTGTAAGCAATTTTGAAAGGCATTGGAGAATTAGCTGAAGTAAAATTGTGACTCCAGAAGCAAGAGGCAGAATTGAAGGAATGATAATAGGGGAGAAGATAGAATCAAGAGCACCTGTCAGGTATTAACAGTGGGTGAAAGGACTCTTGAATAAAGAGATGGATGGCTTTAAATGTGAGAAGAGAAAAAGAATTGAAGATGAATGATGACCTTGATCTCCACAAAGTTATTAGGTAAGATTTGCTATGGAGAGTAAGAAAGCAAGATACAAATAAAATTTAAAGAGCATATAAATAAACTTTTTATTAGGGATAGTATAGGGGTAAACCAGAAATGAGTATAAGGATTTATGAGTAGCTTTGAGGTCACTCTTTGCCCAAATCATAAAAATATTTTCTAAAGAAAGATAGTGTTTCTGACATTTTAAACATTTACGTGTAAAGATTTCTCATTTTGAAGTTGTGATTTGTTTCAGTTTGAATTTTCTGTCATTTAATTTCAGATCCTAGCTCACCATTAGTGAAGTCCAGCCTACTTGTAACTATTAACCTTTCTAAAAATTTTCATTGCCTTGGTAAAGCTCCGGAAATGGATGATGGTAGTGACTGCACAATATTTCGATTGTACTTAATGCCACTGAACTGTACACTTTAAAATGAGAAATCTATATGTTATTTTTATCACAATAAACAAAAATCTGTAAAACAAAAAAAACTTTTAAAAGTTTTGATTTGTTAAACATTGTAGGGGGAAAATAGTATTTGAGTCTGATCTTAAAAAAGTTTGGGAGGAGAAATTAAGTAAAGATGCCATTAGTAGGGGAGAAAAAAGAAGGCTGACATTTGCAGAAATTATGCAAAGGCAAGGTGGGGGTGGGAGGGAACTGCTGGCACTTTTGCACAAAGCAAGTCAGTGGCACTAAACACTCCTAGGGATCTATGTATTCTGCACCCCTACACACACACAATTAGTATTTTTTTAGTGCCAGGATGTACTTGATGAAGGAATAAAAAAATTTATTTTCTTCAATCTCAATCTTTGAGAACACATATTTTTAATATTCATGTGATGGAATAGGATGTCTCATAAATTCAGCACTTCTGTTGTGTATCAAACAGGTGATTATCACAAGTAAAACACTTTGTGCAACTGTAGGTTGAGAGCTGAGCCAGACACTTTTTTCATGGATCACCATTTTTACTTGAAAGAAAAAGTGACAGGTAAACTGTAGTTCAAACTTGGACATTCTTGAAAATGAACAAAGTGAGATTGTCACTTCTAGGAAAGCTACATCTATCACTATCTGTTGCCAATGAAAAAATCTGAGCTTTCAAACAAAAATTACAATTTTGGAAAACTTATTATCTGCCCCTGTGAACTTGTCAGTTTTCCAATTCTTAAAGACCTGTCAGATGAGATAGGTGGTATTGCTAACAAATATGATATTGTGTAATTAAATGTTCTACCATTTGGGAAATTTACATAACCCAGTGTAGCATTATTTTCCAGATGACCAATATCTGATAGTTAAAAAAAAAGAGAAAGAAAGAAAAAAAAAATGCATGGACAAAAGACCATTTTAAAGTGCAAGAAAGGCAATGGGAAATTTCTAAAGGCAGAGTATGGAAACATATTGATATGACTTTAGATTCTACACTGAAAAAAAGCCACAATTATCTGAAAAGGCTATTAAAATTCTCCTCACCTTTCCAGCTAAAAACAGTAATATCTGTTTGAGACCATATTCTCTTACATACTTCAACTAAAACAACATATTGAGATAGATTGAATGCAGAAGCAAATATTAGAAACCAGATGTGTTTTATTAAGCAGACGTTTGCAAAATTAAGCCAGTAAGTTTCAAATGTAAATAGATGCCATACTTGTCACTATTTTTTTTTTGTTTTGGAGAATATATTTTACTTTCATTGAAGATATTTATATAAAGTCTAATGGGTTTGTTAATAGTATTGGAGCTGAATTAATAATTATTTAATTTTTTTAGATTTTTTAATTTCCTATATTTAAATATTGGTAGATTTAACCCTGGTGAGTAAAAGCTAAGTGGGGTTCTTCATAATTTTTGAGGATGTAATAGATATCTGAGACCAAAGCAATTAAGATATACTAACGTAAACCAAGTTAGTATACCTCATCTTTGCCTAATTTTTGATATTTCATATCTTTTAAAAATTGTTTTCAGCAAGGAGAATTAGATATAAACCCCTACAAAGACATGTATTATTATGGCAAACACATAGTAAACTACTCAAGGGCTTTTAAACATACTTCCCATGATTTTACAAAATCAAAGTTGAGAAGTTATATAATTGCATTTGTAATAGTGGAAAAAAGGGAATTACTTTCTCTATCTTTCTTACTTTCTTTCTTACTTAAAATAAACCATACTACTCAGATTAAAGAGAAGTCTTCAGTGCATGCTGATGACATTCTCTCCATTCTTTCCTCCAAGTCTGTGAGTCTCATTTCATGTGTCCCATTTACAGGAGTAAAATTAGCATGTTATCCAGTCACCATTTGGCTCATGACTCAATGTCACTATAAAAATCGTTTTAGCAACATCATAGGCCTAACTTCTAGAATCCATCGATGTGAAACACTTCAGTTTGTTTAACACAGGGGACGTAAGTACATACATTTCATAGCCTCTTGAAATCTATCTAAATCTGTAAATTCTACTATAGTAATACGTTTTGCTTTATTCTCTCAGATAATCTGTGTGTATGGTATTTTTAAAAGATAGTACAAGAAAGGAAAAGCTCAACACAGATCATGAGGCTCAGTTTAGAAATCCATTATACAAAGAAACAATTTGTAAAGCAGCAATATTGCTTCTGTTGCTAAAGAATAAGAGAGTGAGGCTGTTTTAAGAAGAGGGAAAAGAAAGAGCAAGCTTATTTCTAATTCATAGATTTTGATTGAATTTTTAGATGTCAGGTTTTAGAGATTTATGCTTTAAAATTTAATATAACTTTAAATGGTTCAGCATTTAAATAATAAAATATCCATTTTCCTCTTTTCCTATCCCATGAGGCTGAATATTAGTATAATTTGATCTTTTGTATAACTGGATACAAAAAAAAAAATCGCCATATTACCTTGTCTATATTCAATACCATCATTTTGTCATGTCTAGAAAATTCTAATTATAGCAACATAGAAAGGAAATTCTAGTGAAGAATTAAGGCCTACTTTTAATACGTTTTTCAGATTTTTTCCTGATTATTTTTATAAAGTCAGAATATGTGCTAGTTGCTGCTCTATTAAACTTCCATCTGCTGCTGACATTTATTTGACTTTTTTTGAATTTTGTAATTTTGGGCGGTTGAATATCTGTCAGACATAATTTTTATGACCATTCACCAAAATTTCAAAACAAAAGTTTATCTATACAGGTATGCCTGAAGTAAAAGATATTTATCTCTTGGAGTCACATCACTAAGTTAGAAGGCCTATGTCTACATGCTTAACTTAAAAAAAATAGCCACCTTGCAGGTAAAAATAACTATTTTTGAGCACCTAATGGGAATTCACTAAAAGCACTATAATCCTAGAGAACATCTGGAGTCTACAGTATATATTTTGTTTAAAAATGTAATTGTATGCTTTCCTTCATTCATGTATTTGGTGTATGCTCTTTGTTAGCTATTGTTCTTTTATTGGAAAATAGACCTATTTTCTAGAGAAAGAAAACATAATGAGCAATGAAATATTACTTTTATAGTAATAGCTATTTGTATTATAATAATTATAATGGCTACTGTAATTGGATATCCAGTACTTAGTTTCCATGTTACTTTAAAGGTGCAGAATTGGATGCACATTAAACTAAAAATATATTTCAACTTTACAGGAATAAGCTCTTCTTATAATTGTCGATATTATCTTTCATTCTATTGAAATGAAAGCTATATATATATGAAGATTTTAAAAGTAAGCACAAAATATTTTTATGTCTTTCATTACCTCATTTCTTCCTTCATGTGCTCCTTACTTGGGAGTGCACTAAAGGAAAATACAAAGTAAGTTGTTGGTTATCCACATATAAGTAGAATCGCTACCAAGGGCTGTTAAAATTCCCAAGTAGATAAATCATAGCACAAGACACATTCTTTTAATACTTATCTTTTCATGGAAAATTTTGCCACTTTTCTTTGCCTCATTTTTGATATTTCATATCTTTTAAAAATTGTTTTCAGCAAGGAGAATTAGATATAAACCCCTACAAAGATATGTATTATTATGGCAGTCTGCATTTAGAAATGATAATGGCAAAAACCAGAAACCTTTACCTCAAAGTAGAATGCCCTTTAACACAAAACACAAAGACATAGTTTAAGTCATAATTATATGTATGATTTAGTGATTACTTAAAATCTCTGAGACTTATTTTCTTCATCTGAAAAATGAGGATTTGTTTTCCTACTTTACAACATTGTTATCAGATGAGAAATAATAGCACTTGTTCTTTTTATTAAAGCCTATGTTTTTAAAAGCCATAAAAAGAGGCTGAGTGAAAATCTTTGTGAACAGAGCTTGAATATATCTTGGGACGCCACCTCTCCTAAAATATTTATAAGATGTATTTGCTAGGTTGATGTGCATGTTCAGTTCTAAACCTCTGAAGTAACGCAGAAACCAAATACTGTGTTGGTTAATGGTAATGCAGATATAATGAAAATGTCTTTACAATTAATAACACTGAATTACTCCAAGGTCAAAAACTTTATTCAAACTCTGACTTACTCATAGACAGGCTGCATGATAAAGTAAAAAGCATGGGCAGAAACTTTGCAGACTTGAGTTCCAAGTACTTAATCCATTAACTCTGTGAATATGAGCAGATTAATTCACTAACTATGTGAATATGGTCAGAACACTTGAATTATCTTGTCCTCAGGTTCTTCATCTATAAAAACTTCTAGACTGAAGTAGATGAATTTTTAGTTTTTAGTAATGTAGTACTATCAGGAAGCAGGAAAGTTTCCTGTGACCACTGATATAATGCAATTAATGTATTTCTTCCTCACTGATCAGTGCTATACAACATATTCTTATTTAATATTGGCCATGTGCAAAGGACTCTGCTAGAAATTGTATGTGATTAAAATACTAACAAAAGCAGTTCCTGCCTTGTCAGAGCCAATAGACCTTGTCGGCATCAACAGATCTATTGAGAAGGAGAAGTAACCATAATGCTAGTTAGAATTTAAATGCCCTGTACAAGTACAAATCAAACCTGTAAATTGCTAAAGAGACAGGGAAATGAGGTAAAAGAGAAGATGATGTTTGGCTGAGGTTTGAGGGCTAAGTCAAATTTAACAAGCAAGTTTGTTGGGGAAATACTTTTACAGGTGGAATAACAGGCTTGAACCAGTACACCAGCAGAGAAGCTCTGGAAAAATATTGCTTATTTTTCTAAAACATGCCAAATATGATCGCAAGTGGTTGAAGTTTAAAAAAAAAAAAGTGAGTCCTTTCCAGATCATGAAAATCTTTTCCAGATCAAGAAATGCTAAAAAATTCAAAATGTGTTCCATAGGCTGTGCAGCAGGCTCGAGGGCCTTTGAGATAACAGCGTTTTAGATAGGTTGGGATGCAGGGAAACGTAGGGAATGGAAAAACTCAGTATTTGGTTGATGTTCATGTTCCCATGTTTTTCCCATGTTTGACAGGGAGTAAATATGAGTTGCATCAAATAAAAACCAATATGACCTGGCAAGTGATTAGATATGGATATCAAGGGAGGGAAATGTGGGAAAATATATTCTCCAACATGTGTCATGTTAATGGGTAGTGGGTAATGGCATTAGTGGTGGAAGGAAATAAAATCAATAGTGTGTCTTAAAAAGAAAGGTCAATTTGTCCATAAAAGAAAGAATAGTGATTATACAGAAAAATGTTGTTTGAAAAAGGAAGAAATTTTAGAGAATTTGTAACAGATGTCCTGTCTTCTCAGAGGAAGATGCAGAGTCATCTCTTAAGGTAGGTGGTGTCTGGTGTGTAGACTGGAAAGGGTTTGGAATCATTCCCACAGAGAATAGCATAAGGAAGAGTCAACTGGAGGTGAACAGAAGAATTTCTGAGCAACTCCATCCAAGTGTATTCTAATAATAGAGTCCAAAATTTCTAGTTGAGCCAGTTGGCACAATTTTGTGACTTTTTCTGGTAACACTCAGCCACCCAGTACTGAGATCAGAGAAAATATACTATAGTATTTTCCCAGCAGTGAAGTGTAGGTACGAAAGTAAAGATAGCAATAGACCAAAGGGACTTCTTGATGCTAATAAAAAAACTACAAAAAGTAGTGGGTAACTGATTCACGTAGGACTGGACCTAGAGGGAAACTAAAATAAAAGTGGTTCAAGGAATTAAAGACAGCATTAGTGTAAAGAATTGGTTCACTGAGTACAAGAGGAAAAGAGAAAGAAAAGGTGGCTGTGGCCAGAGGAATTACCAAATTCAGGATTTTAGAAATGAGGTGGTTTTTGGTTTTGTTTGTTTGTTTGTTTTACTTTCCAACTTTCATTTTAGGGTCAAGGGGTACATATGCAGGTTTGTTACACGGGTAAATTGCATATTTGAGGGGTTTGGTGTACAGATTATTTTATTACCCAGGTAATAAGCATAGTGTCCTATAGATAGTTTTTTGATCCTCACCCTCCTCCCACCTTCCATCCTCAAATAGGCCCTGTTGTCTATTGTTCGCTCCTTTGTGTCCATTTGCACTAAATTTTTAGCTACCACTTATAAGTGAGAACATGCAGTGTTTGGTTTTCTGTTCCTGTATTAATTCACTTAGGATAATGGCCTCCAGCTCCATCCATGTTCCTGCAACAGACATGATCTCGTCCACTGTTGATGAACATTTAGGTGGATCCCATGTCTTTGTTATTGTGTAAAGTGCTGTGATGAACATATATGTGTATGTGTCTTTTTGATAGAATGATTTATATTCCTTTGGGTGTATACCCACTGATGTGATTGCTGGGTCTAATGGTAGGTCTAAGTTTATTGAGAAATCTTTAAAATGCTTTCCATAGGGGCTGAACTAGTTAATATTCCCATCAGTAGTGTATAAGTGTTCCCTTTTCTCTGCAACTTCACCAGCATCTGTTATTTTTTGACTTATCAATAATAGCCACTCTGACTGGTGTTAGGTGGTATCTCATTGTAGGTTTGATTTGCACTTTTCGAATGATTAGTGATGTTGGGCAGTTTCTCATATGCTTCTTGGCCACATGTGTGTCTTCTTTTGAGAAGTGTCTGCTCATATCCATTGCCCATTTTTTAATGAGGCTGTTTGCTTTTTGTTTGTTGATCTAAGTTCCTTATCAGTTCTGGATATTATACCTTTGTCAGATGCATAGTTTGAGACTATTTTCTGCCATTCTGTGGTTTGTCTATTTACTCTGTTGATAGTTTATTTTGCTGTGCAGAAGCTCTTTAGTTTAATTATGTCCTATTTGTCAATTTTTGCTTTTGTGGCAATTTGTTTTGGAGTCTTTGTCATAAATTCTTTGCAAGGGCCTATGTCCAGAATTGTATTCCCTGTGTTTTCTTCTAAAATTTTTACAGTTTTAGGTTTTACATTTAAGTCTTTAATCAATTTAAATTGACTTAGTCCTTGAATTGATTTTTGTACATGGTGAAAGGAAAAGGTCCAGTTTCAATATGTATATGGCTAGCCAGTCATCCTAGCACCAATTATTTAAGAGGGAGTTCTTTCCCCATTGCTTGTTTTTGTCAACTTTGTTGAAGATCAGATGGTTGTAAGTGTGGCTTTATTTCTGAGTTCTCTAACCTGTTTCATTGGTATTTGTGTCTGTTTTTATACCAGTATCGTGCTGTTTTGGTTACTGTAGCCTTGTAGTATAAAGTTGGCTAGTATGATGCTTCTGGCTTTGTTCTTTTTGCTTAGGATTGCTTTAGCCATTTGGGCTCTTTGTTGGTTCTGTATGAATTTTAGAATGCTTTTTTTTTCTAATTCTGTGAAAAATGTCATTGGTTTTGATAGGAATAGCATTGAATATAAATTGCTTTGGACAGTATGGCAATTTTAATGATAGAAATGAGAGGGTTTTGAGTAATCACTGTTTTTGTACCTTTTGACATTTTATTTCCAAGATTTAATCAAGAGTGTTTGTTATTCCTCTCAAGTAATGACTTACCAAGGGGTACATGGGGAGCTGTTTTTCTGGACTGGGAGAAGTATTTGATCACTGAAGATATTTAGAATTGCGGGTGCATGACATCATAGTGGTAATAAAAAGAAAACTGAATTTTGTTCCATTGCATTAACAGACGATACAAACAATGCACTCACTTACTGCTCATCCCTAGGATGAACCACTTTTCACTCAATGCCCCCCACATGATCTCAAGTTCTCTCTGGAGTTGAAGAATGACTAAAATGGTAGTAGAAAGAGATAATTTTATAATGTGAACTAAATGTCAACAAACTATGGCATGCAGGCCAAATCTGGCCCATTCCCTGATTTGCTTATTACATTTGTTTTACATATTGGCTATGGCTGCTTTTGCACTGTAAGGACAAAGTTGAGTAGATGGAATAGAGATCATATGACCCTCAAAGCCTAAATATGCGCTATCAGGCCCTGAACATTAAAGGTTCCCAGACCTTTGTTCTAAATACTTAGGACCAGAAAAGGCATTACTTGTTTTGCGAACCTGTAAACAGGCCAAGTGTTTCACATTCATATACTAGGCCAGTAGTTTAACAGTTGTCTTTGTTAAATGTTTAGCATTGACTATCATTATATTTACCCATTAATTTTTCTTTTTATTGTAGTCCCTGCTATGTGGATATTTGGTAGCAATGACTGATGTGGAAACTACCTATGCAGATTTTATTGCTTCAGGAAGAACAGGTAGAAGAAATGCTATACATGATATCCTGGTTTCCTCTGCAAGTGGCAACAGCAATGAATTAGCCTTGAAATTAGCAGGTCTTGATATCAACAAGACAGGTAAGTCACGTGGCACACATTTCTCTATGAACATAGAATGATTTGCAGCATTTTACTAAGTGGGATTAAGACACCAAAAGCCATCTTTGAAAGTAATCTAATATAAAGAGTTTTAAACAGTCTAAGGCAAGATGAAAGTCTGAGACTAATCTCTTAATCACTCCTGCTCTATTTTCAGTGATGTCTCTTTAGAAGGCTTTCCACTCAAATGCAGAGTCCTTAATCTGATTGTATTAATGCAATCAATAAAACACATGGTGTTTTTTTAATCCTAATTTCTGTAAAAGTTCTGAAATTGCTTACGTTCAGTATTTAGGAAAGTTGGAGCTCCTACCTTTGACATTATTGGCCACCTCTAACATTTACTAACATTTAGTAGATAGGTATTTAACAAGATTCACAGGTAATTCTGACAGACTTCAATTCTAAGAACAATTTTAGAAAAAAGAGTCTCCAGGACGAGTTTTATTAAGAATGGAAGTAAAGTGATCTGTTATGTAAGTAAGTCTTAGGTAAAAGGGCCTTTTGGTTTCCCTTTCCAGACAGAACGGGTTTGTGAAAAATTTGTCTTCTTACTGACCTTGAATTCTTACCCAAGGAGTCTATCTTTATTAATGAAAAACAAGTCTGATGGATTAAAATACTTGACATTTTTACTTCTGAGTATTAGAATAAGTCCCTTGATAGTTCCTCCACCCATAGCTTTTGCAGATATCAAAGCTGAATGTGTTTCCTTGAGAAGACTTGTATAAAAATAGCCTTTAAAAGTAAAAAGAATTCATGATTAGGGAACTCTGATATTATGTGCATGGAAAGCACTTATCTCAGATTCCAAATCCTAATTATTCAATAGGTCTTCACTGTTAGAATTTTTAAGGCAAACCTTTTAGATTATTAGAAAACTGAAGAGTATATGTGTATGTGTATGTGTATATATATACACACACATATATATGTGTATATATATATACATTTATATGTATATACACACATATATTTATACATATATATATTAATGAAATGGCTCAGCAACATTACTTTAAAATACATAAGGATAGTATTTTATTCAATGGCTAAAGCTTAGTAGTTCCTGACTGGTCTTTTCAAATTCACATTAATAATAAAACTTTAACATCACCACTTTGGAAAATGTAGACCTGTGTATATCTTAGGTTTCATTGTTGTGCCATTATTACCACCAGTGGTTACTTCCCAGAACAGCTCTGAGAAAGACTGTATAGGGAATTATTCCAATTTGGTAACATGAGATGGATAAATACATTTTTCCTGAAGTCTTTCATAAGATTTATATTTTCCTTTTTTTTTTTTTTTTTTGAGATGGAATCTCACTCTGTTACCCAGGCTAGAGTACAGTGGTACAGTCCCAGCCCACTGCAACCTCCACCTCCTGGTTCAAACAATTTTCTGCCTCTGCCTCCCGAGTAGCTGGGATTACAGGCACCCACCACCACACCTGGCTAAATTTTGTATTTTTAGTAGAGACGGGGTTTCACCATCTTGGCCAGGCTGGTCTTGAACTGCTGACCTCGTAATCCACCTGCCTCAGCCTCCCAAAGTGTTGGGATTCCAGGTGTGAGCCACTGCACCCAGGCTATATGTTATTTTTCATACAAATATGCTATTTTAAATAGCCTGCATTAATTTTAGCCACTCTTAATATTAAGATATTTTTATTCATGGCGTAATTTAATTTCTTCTTTTTTATTTTTCCTGAAGTTGAGAATTGTTAGCCCCAAGATTGTTTAATTTTCCTGAAAACATATTAAATTATTATACATCATTTACAAAATAAATTGAAATTTTATATTAATAAATATAAATAATTTTTGTTATATTATTAATTTAAAATAAATTATCTTTAAACTTCTGATTGTCTTCTTTTCTAAACATTTTTGCATGTTAATGGCAATTCACTAGACTCCTGCAACACTTTCTATTTCTCTTCAAATTATAAAGTCCAAAGCCAGGCATAGTATAAAAAGCAATAACTTTGTTTATTTTAAGTACAAAAAATCTAAAAATAAGAACTGTATAATATGAAGGTCTAAAACATAAAAAAAGACAAATATGTAATGACAAGCTCAACATCACTAACTGAGAATTGCAAGGAATTTCCTTTGTAATTTGTAAATGTTTCAGCTTCATTTTAGTTTATACTCAGCAATATTGCTATTTCACATTTACCTTTATTTGTTAATAGCATCTATATAGCAACACCCTCTATGTTTGCAGCATAATGCCAAGCTCTGAAAAGTGTCCCCAGACACCTACAAGGTCTCAAGCCCCATGAGAATCAAATTCCTCAATCTTGTATTTATACAATCTCTTTCATCCTTAAATATTCTACTGTCTTACGTAGCCCTAATTTGGCTTTATTTCTTTGGTTACCAAAAGCTTCTCCTATTTATCAAGTTCCTGTGGCATGCTAATCTACACATCTCAGAACCAGGCCATCTGCACATCATGGGAGGCTCTCATAATAAAATAGTGCATGAAAATCAGATATAATGTCTGATCATACCATTGGTACTGTTACTAGAAGAAAATATTTTTATGTAGAAGAATTGGTTTTAATTTTCCTAAAGATTTAATGTCGTGGGAGTATGGTGAGGTGCTTTGTGTGTACTTGCTAAGAGTAGAGGAGAAACTGCATTATAACATTATGGTCTAAAGAATGGACCAGCCCACTTACCTGCTTTCATTTGAATTATAATAACAAACACTTAGCAAATATTGATTCATTTATATTATTGCAACACCAGAAAACATTTTGTCCACTAAGCCAATATTGGCTGTCTGATAACCAAATATTGCATGCAGATATTTGAATCTTTGAGTCTAGAATTGCCAACAGCTTGCACTTATATAAAGTGACCTAATATGGAGTGAAAGCATTGTTCAGGTTTAATGTTCACTGGATAAGATTGCTACTGAGGGTGCAGTTATGAGGGTGGTTTTATTGGAATTGTGCACATGTTCTCTAACGGCAGACCAGAGGCCATTATAACTATTTGATAAGGGACTGGCCAGCTGACATAGTGTCCTTTCATTTTCCAATACTGCTTTTACTTTGAACTAATAGAACCTCTGAGAAATTAGCTAGGTTATCGTCAAGTGCTATAAAAAGCAGAAAATGCAGTTTTAAAATATTTATTCAAATAAGATAATTAGGCATAAAAAGGTAAACATGTTACCACATCTGATTTGAACTTAAATATATTTCTGATTTCTGCAACCTGTGAAAGTATATTTAAGTGACATGAACTGCCCATGAGATTTCTGAGCTGTTTATCTGAGGCTTAGCTGATCACCAACTACTCTGAAAATTTGAATATTATTTGTTTTTGAGTCATGCTATTGCAAGCTCACAGAATTAATCAGTCCTTGAAAACTTAAGCTGTTTTCTTAGTGATGAACTGACTACCAAGAAATATACTTGTCCCTATGAGGGTTTCAGGCCTCTTTAGTATTTCTGAAGTTGCCAATATGACATATTAAGAGTTGGTAAATATAAGCAATCATTTTTATTTTGCCTTTATTCTGTTTTTATTTTTCTTTTGCAGAAGGTGAAGAAGATGCACAACGAAGTTCTACAGAACAAAGTGGGGAAGCCCAGGGAGAAGCAGCAAAATCTGAAAGCTAACACCCCACTTTGACCCTCGGCAACATCTGACAATGTCTCAAATCTCCAGGAGTGTCTGGAATGCATTTGTTTCCATGAGTGAAAAGAGGAAAAAGAAAATGGCTGTGCTGCATTGCAGGAACCTGCTCGTTATCATGTTAAAAATGGGGGCAGAGGCTGTGGCTGCAGGCAGACTTTTCCCTACCTCTGTCATTAGCAATGGTTGAAATCATGTGGCTTTTGTTTGGGCGTCATTTTTGTATGGATCCTTTCACTTGATCATATGATGAAATGCTTATAGAGAGTAGCACCGACCTAGATGATGATTCTTCCTGTAGCATCTGGCCCCTCACAATGTCAGAGGATTTAATTGTGTCTAATTGCGAAGGGTTGATTGAACACCAGAGTTTAAATATCTCTGGCTCAAGTGTTCACCCAGTAAAAGAAAGATCCAGAAAGCACTGTTTTTAGCATTATGTATCTGTGTGTTACTGCTGTGTTATTTACACTGTTTTGTATTATACAATATAGATGCTCAGCACTGCCCCCTTCTCTGATTGCTTATGAAAAACAAAATGATGTACATTACTGTGAATTTTTATACCAATCATTTTTAAAAGGGCTGTCTTTTTTTTTTATTTTCCATGCTGTGGTGGTGTACACAGGATAGAACATACTTTTTAAAAACAGTCTTTCCCCTTGCTCATTGTATGTTGATGAGTTGATTAAGTCTAACAGATTTATCAAAACTCTATTGCTATATTAGACAGACATTTGAAAATATCCATTAATGTGAATATTACCTGAATTCAGTCTGTTTGGTGTCTGCACAGACTGAAATTCAATCTGTCAATTTTGTTTTATTCTCAAGTGGAGAACTTCTCACATCTAATATATATACATGTATGTATATGAGAATTTTGGACAATTGGAAAAGTATAAAGGAAAAGCCAAGATCACACTGAGGACTGGAAGTAGTTTGTTTTATGGAATCAAATTTCTCACAATGCTGTATGATACTATTTAAATTTGGAGGACAACTTATCTTCACAAAGCTGAATAAGGTGGAAAAAGTAATCTCCTTGCAATCATGTGGACACCAATCACAAAAGCAAAGCCCTGGTGTTGTGTTTTCATGTCTTTTTTCAGCCCTCTCAGATCCAAATGTTATTATGCACTTTTTAATGTTTGTAAACTTTTACTAATAATTAGTGTGAATTGCATTCTGATACAATAATGATTATCATTAGAAGCTAACAAAATTCTTGTTACTACTGTGTTTGATAGCCTCTGCTGTGTTTTAACATCGTGGTTCTTATATGGAAAGTTTTTGTGAGCTGTGTAATGCCTCTGGTCAGTATTATGAAATCATTTGTCAGTGGTAATAAATAAGGAACCAGTACTATGCCAATGGTTCATGAATTACTGGACAAATAGCAGACAATGGGAGACACTTTACAGCAACAAACCCCCTTAGCTGTCCTTGAGGACTTAGATACTGTTCCATATGAAGTAGGTAGAGCAGAATTTCAATAGGTAATCTGTGTGGTTGTGCCAGAAACTCAGCTTTTCTATGTAAAATTACATACAGGATAAAAGGTAAGTCTGCTCACATCTCCTTCTACAGGACACTTCAAATGACTGGAAGTAAGGGCATGGGTGGCATTTAGCCCTCAATCAGATACTACTAGAAAAGAAGTTAATAATGTCAGCCTTTCCAAGAGCAGGAAGAGGAAAGATTAAATTTTAGAATGCTATCCTTCTATCTAATCCATCAGGGGCCAAAATGCCCAGTAAAATTCACTTGATCTTAGCCAAAAGGCCAAGAAGCGATGTACCCAGTAAAATTCAAACACATCACCCATTAACAGACTCACAAGTGAGAAAAGAGGTTTCTAGGGTTATTTTAGGCAATCTCTGGTAATCTGTTTAAACCATCCAACTTCTACAGTCAGTTTTCAGTATCCTCATTTAATATTTTAATAAGTTTCTTGTGAATCTAAATTTCTCTTCTTTCTTAAGGTTGTGAAATTCCAAACTGATTTTATGTGATTTTGTAAAGTTTAGAACCAGTGCTGAGTATATGTGGAAGGTTTATGTTCCTATGTGATATACTATTATTCATGCATGTGGTGCCATGCTTGTCTTTGAATATACAAATAGTGCTAAATTGCAAAGTCATATGGAGCCTTTGATTTAGTTTGACTTATTACCACTGCTTTGTCTGCTATATCGAAACCCAAAGGCATTCCCAAGCTGGGGAGATAAAAATTAATTTTCCAAAATGTCCACATCTTATAAACTTTGCTTATTCACAGTATCTTCCAAATTTTATTTTAATTTCTTTTATTTGCAAGTCAAGAATATACATGGATCTGAATTTTTAAAGAGAGAAGGAAAGGGCAGGAAACCAGAGCATTGGATGCCTATTAACCAACTATTCATATGCTAATGGTTTTGCAGCACATATTCTCCCATTTGATCCTCAGACAATTCTATTAGTGTGGTATTTTTATCCAATTTCACAGATTAAAATATTAGCACTCCATAAAGTATCACCTTTAGAGGCTTAAAAAGCTAGTAAGTGAGGAACTTAGGATCTGAACCCATGTTTGTCACCAAGGAGCTTTCTAGTGCACATGTCATAAAATTAGAGCCAACTGCAGAGCTGTAAGGGAACTTTCAGAGATGAACTTCTTTGGCCTCCATAGTTTAGAGAAGGAAGCTGAATCCCAGAAGGGGAAATGACCTTTCTTAAAGCTCTAGATGGGTAATAACTCAGATATGAGTAGGTCATACAAAGTATACCTTTAAAAAAAAAAGAAATTCAATTATATCTTATTTGGGGTGTATATTTCCCGGAAGGTATTTTTCTGGCATGTGGTCTGTAAACATAGAATGATTCTTTTGCTTTTTTTTTTTTTGAGAAGAAATCTCACTCTGTCACCAGGCTGGAGTGCAGCGATGTGATCTCGGCTCACTGCAACCTCCGCATCCCAGGTTCAAGTGATTCTCCTACCTCAGCCTCCCAAGTAGCTGAGGCTATAGGCACATGCTTCCATGCCCAGCTAATTTTTGTATTTTTAGTAGAGATGGGGATTTCACCATGTTGGCCAGGATGGTCTTGATCTCTTGACCTCATGATCTGCCTGCCTCGGCCTCCCAAAGTGCTAGGATTACAGGCGTAAGCCACTACACCCAGCCATGATTCATAGTCTTTGTTTCATGCTACTCATTTTGTTTAATTACCAACAAACATGGGGACTTTGGTTTTTTGACTTATTTACAATAAGCATGAAATTGTTAAATTTACCTTTTATCAATTGTAAGCATCCTATGCCAACATATTGTTATCATAAATTCATATGAATATTTTTCCAACAAATAACAGAGATTGAAATCCAATTTGTAGATAATACTCCCAGAACAGTAAATGGTAAATGCCCTATACTTGAGTCTTACTTAGATACGGTAGCAATGTACCATTTTAGAAGATGAACGATACTGTTTATCTTCAGGGAAACAATAATGGATAAAGAAATGTAACTGCTGGGCAGCAAAGCTTCTAAGTGAAACACATAGTAGTAGTAGAGAGAAAATGTAATCATCAAGTGAAAATAAGAAAGGATCTATGATTTATGATGTCTTAATAGACCCTAAATTGTTCTTTAATTATAAGGGTGGCAGTCTCTGAAGTCATTTGTGAGCTTGTATGACTTTTGTATTTATCAATATTGCATGCTCACATAATTGATAATTAAAAGTAACACATTTTTCTGAAATGTACACAGTCTATTAAGAGTATTTATTGAATTAACACTATGTACTTGGTGTTAGAGAGTGCTGCAGGTGATAAAAGAGAAATTCAATGCCTCAGTCATCCTGCAGTGGACAAAGCTAGGACTCCAGGTTCACTCTTTCCTGGCCTTTACAATAATCATTTTCACCTCCATTCCACTCAAGTAGCCCCCTTCCTGGTCTTTGTCATCTATCAGAAACATCCCACCTCCTAGACCTTAAGCCCCAATACCATGCCTATGGTTCTTACTTGCTTATGTGCAGGGAGATGATTTTCAGTCAGGAGAAAGACAAGTGTTTATCAGAATTCCTGGAAAGTTTTTACAGCACCCACCCTCTACCCCTCCGCATAAAGACATATTCACACACAAACACTCTTTCTCTTAAAATAAGTTTCTACATGACTTTGATCCTTTTTTTCCACCCACCTGCATCCCCACCACTTTAGATCTGATCTAGAAATTCAAGGCTTCCTGATGCACCCACCCTGCCCACTCCACTGCAAGGCTTTGAAATGAGTCAGGAACAAAATGCAGTCCTCACAGACACCCATGGTTTTACTGCATTAAGGGTAACATTTTAGGGTAGAGAAGCAAAGAGAGCTTATCTTCTTTTCTTAGTGTTTCTCTCCATCATTTTATCTTTATCACATACAGACAGTAATGACCAGAGACCCAGGTGGAGCTTGGGAGAAAGCAGGCATCAAACTGCACTTAGCCTGAATCCAGGCAAGTTCTACAGCTCAAAGAGCAAAAGGGGATATAAATATGTAAGTTCACCTTACTCAGATTGCAAGGATAAAACACTACATAGGTTTTGAGACCAAAAAAATGCCAGCCAGTGAAACAAGAGCCTCTAGTGTCTCTTCTCCTTGTATATTTCTTGTATCTGTCTAGTTCAGGCTTGGGGATTTGGGATCCTTTTCATCTTTAATACTAAAGTCAAAATTAACAAAATTATTTGATTATAACCTATTAACTTCCTAATTTGCAACACATCTTTCTGACTGGATTAATATGGATGCTTCCTCAGCAACCTTCCTCCTAGCCCTAGTCCTAGTCCTAGTCTAGAATCCATTGTTCATATTTCTCCTAGGTGCTCCTCAGGTGCCACATTTTCTTGCCTTTCTGCCATCTCTGCCCCATCAAAATCAATTAGACCATCTCGTTTCTCTTTGCTTGTCTTCTGGATGACTGTAAAAAGTTTTAAACAATGCTTATTCATTGTTTGCAACCTCAGTCTGAATGTAAGTGCTGCACAGCATTCACTTTTTATGTCCCTGGGGACAGAGGAAGCTTCCCACATTCTGGCTAAGATTTATTCCTTCATTTGATGTTTTTAAACAATTTTATTCTGACTTTAACAGGAGATCTATTAATTACCCTTTTTTCTTTACTGACTTTACCATTTTTCACAAATGTGCTCAAGTTTTCCATTTCCTCTGTTTACTTCATTAGTTATGTTTCTCAAAATAGTAATATATACTCCCATTTTCATGCTTCTTCTCCTCCTTATTTCTTATTATTTTGCAATTTGGCTTCCAGTAAAATTTTTCTCATTATCAATGACATCTTTAGTAGCTCATTGAGTCTGTTACTGTCATTGAATCTCTGACCAATGTGGAAATTAAAAGGTGATGATGATTCAGAGGACTCAGATTCACCTTAAATCAAATTTATTTCTTTTATATTTTTAATTAATACTAGTATGAGAGGGTATCACTGCATAATAAAGTCTTTTTTGACTATATAGAATCAACATATATCAAGAAAAAGTCAGTGTTCTCTCAAAGATAGAACTTCCATTATGTATAAATATGCCCTTATTCTGTGACCACAATCTCCCCATGTTTGCTTGCTATGTATTCAGATCCTATAGTACTCATTTCTTTATAGGGGTAGTTGTCACATATCTGGGCACCAACGTAGAGCCTAGATGTTCATGGATGGGCAAGATTATCTTAGGATGTTGCAAAGTTCTGTGTTCCATTACACTCTTGGATAAATGTTAATGATGTCACTATTCCTCTAAACAGCAGCCATGTATGAGTAAAATCCCAGTCTTGCTGAACTTCTCTGAATTATGCCTAAACAAATATATCTGTCCCCAAATGCAGTGGGTCATGTTTGTATGTTTTATTAGCCTACTCAATGACAGTTAATCTGGTTCACCATGGAATTTTTAAAAAATTTTTCATTCACCTTCCTTTTTCTTCCAGGTGTCTTTAGTGATTTCTTGTTCCTTTCTCTCTGACACCTTCTCACTCTCCTAAGACTAGTTCCTCCTTGTCTACCTCCCAACTAAGTTTAATGGTTCCCTGGGTTTCCATTCTCATTCCTCTTCTCTAATCTCTCTCTCCAGATGACTTCTTCCACTCCCACATCAGCAGATACATTCCCTATGGTGAATCTCACATCTTGATCTCTAGCCCAGGAGTCACTCCTCATGGATCGCTAAAAAAAATTTAAAATTCAGTGTTCTAATACTAAATCCAGTGCATGAACGCATTTTCAAACCTGCTTTTCCTCATATGCTGCAGATTTCAGATCATGGTAGCACTGATTTTCCACTGACCTTAAATCAAAATTCTTGGAGCTCTTTTAGCTCTTCTTCCTCTGATTTGTTTGTTTGTTTTTTGGTCAATGGAGTCTAATTATTCACTATTTATTGAAACTACCCTCTTTTTATCTGCACTCCAATCCTTTCAATCATTACTTATCTGTTATAATTCAATGACCTGCCTTATCCAGCACTCTTTCTAGCCATCTTGCCACCAAATGTATTGCTCTGATACATTATTCTGATCATGTATCTCTCCTAATTAAAAAATCCTTAAGTTTAGCCAGACAAAAGTTTATGGTATAAGTACCACATTGTATTTGTGTATAACTCCTTGCTCTGTGTTAGCTTTTATCCTGTTCCTAAAACATGCTTCATGCTTGTTGGCAAAATCTCATTGATCCTTTCAGACTATGCCTCATTTCATCCTTTTTGGTAGAGTCTTTCTGACTCACATATCCATTCCCAAGCTCTACCCTAGGAAATCAGCTATTCTATACTCCTTGCTCTCTAACAATTTATCCACAAATGGATCTCTCTATCATAGCTGTTTACTCACATGCATATCTCTCCACCTTGAGTGTGAGCTTTTTGAGGGCATCAACTCTCTTTTATTCATCTTTGTATCCTCATTGTTTATTATTCAGTAAATGTTTGTAAATAAATAATATCTGCCCTCCTGAAGCTCACAATAAAGTTAAGAGACAGAATCTACACATAGATCAGTTAGGGAAAAATGCAATTCAGAGATAAAATTGATGGTTGAAAATAGTGAACTCTCAAGAATATTACATTGCAGAGGGAAAAAAAAGCTTGTTTCCTATCACTGTTTTTTCTGGTTTCTACAAGAATAACTATTTTAACATTTGAGACACAAACTGAGGTGCTGCATTTGTACACAAACACACACACACACACACACACACACACACACACACACACACAGAGATTTGATAAGACATAGAGAAACGAGATGTCCAAAAGGACAACACATAACTAGACGAGCAAATTAAGGTAAGTCATCCAGCTAAATAATGTCTTTGGTAAAGTTATTTCTGAGAATTCTGTAGCAGGACTTATCTTCAGTTTGCTGGAATTAAGAAGAGTGAAAAGGGGATTATATCTCACTCTCTTGGCCTAAGAAATATTTTGTTCAAAGAGGAAGATCTCCAGGAAGGATCTTGCAGGCCTTGAACAAAAGTTCACTGAGTTTTTGAGAATATGCCTTTACAGAAATGCACTTAGCCTAAAGAAATGAGGGTTCTAATAATAATATAATAAACCTCAGTATCAAGAATTCATAGAAAAAAAGGGGGAAAAGAGTAGAAAGGTATTAAGAAATACATTTTTATATGCTCAAGAAAGAAAACTCACTGATATACATGTGAAGAAACTTAAAGACTTTCCTGAATAGTGTATCTTTTAAAAAAACAAAAACACTGGTAATAAAATTAACTTTGGAGATCTAATAAGACTAAAGAAGTACTGTGAATTTTTGGACTCTGAAATAAAGAAATAAGACTGACAAAGGTGATGATGTAGGTTACTGCTAATAGAATATGTTTAAACTTTGGCTGCCATGATTCATTTTACACATTGCTTGAGTAGGATGGTGTGATTATTATGACTGTCCTGTTGAATTTCTAAGTTTTCCTTTATCCCACATCCTCTTTGAAATTCACAAGCCAATATATAACCATGAAGTGTAAAGGGTAAAAAATACCGGTAGCTAAAGAAG
The DNA here is from genome assembly GCF_009761245.1 of Sapajus apella. Lineage (NCBI taxonomy): Eukaryota > Metazoa > Chordata > Mammalia > Primates > Cebidae > Sapajus > Sapajus apella. The sequence continues at coordinate 20,768,357 of NW_022436943.1, read as the reverse complement.
GACAACTTAAGCTGATTCTGCCTTCTCAGGTGGTCCCAAATACAACTTACTAAATCATCAAATTTGTCTATGAAATAAAATTTGAGCATTTACTAAGTCTTTTTTGTTAGATGCAATAAGAGTGAAGTTTTTAAAAGACCACATAATCCAATAGACCAATAAAAACTGAAATAATGATGGGGACCATAGTTTTTCTATCAGTATTTCCAGTCTTACCCCATCACCACTCCATCTTTCTTTTAAGAACATATTATTCAATTCCACTCTTTAATGGGAATTTAGTTTTTTCTCAGCTGATTCCCAGGCCTTTTGCAACACAGAATTGGGAGAATAGACATACGAGTTAGAGTAATAAAAGGAAAAAGAAGATTCTTAAACAATACTAGAGGTTTTCTTTCTTGAGAATAAACCAGGAAATGATTGTAACAGATTTTTTAAAAATTGTTTAACATTAATGTGTTTAAGACAACATGCATAATTTAGAATAAAGAATTACAGGAAGGATTTTAAAAGCAGTGAAATAAGTTTTTAAAATAAGTTTGAGAGGTTTGACAAGTAAGATGTTTAAATGAAAATACAGAATGAAACAAAACTGGGAGGAGAGAAAAAAACCTTTTATAGGTTCTAAATTAGATCTTCTTTAATATCTTAAAAGGTATATAAGTAAATATTGGAAATTCTTTTCAATTATTTCTGGTTTTCAGATGAGACATTTTTGGATTAGGCTCCATACAAAGAGGAGACCACGGGGGACTCGAAGGTTTATTAAAGGATATTCATTTAATATAAATGGTAACAGAAGCACATATATATCTATGATAAATGTCTGAAACTGCTAAATAGTAACAAATGAACATGGAACATCCTGTATATTATGAAGAAGAAATCAGTGAAATTATTTCTTGTAATATGTATTTCACTGAAGAAAGAAAAATTAGGCATTCAATGTAGAAAAACTTATATAAACTAAAGTACACAGGTAGGAAAACATAAGATCATATAATTTAAAAATTATTCCTGTTAGCCAGAACACAGTGTGTAGGTGCTAAGTTTGAGGAGAGACACTGGGCCAGGGGGAGAAGAAATCTGAGACTCTATGGAGAAGGACCTGGAAGTCCCCAAAGCTGATGAAAGTCAGTAAGGATTTGAAGATGTGCCTGAATAGTTCAGAAGTGGTCAGCAGTCCAGCTCCCAGATCAGAGAGAAAAGTGTAAACTTCAAGGCATGCCCCACACACAAGGACCCTGAGTCATAGCTAAGGCTCATGCTGAGAAGTCTAACGGAAATGAAAGAATTCTGAAAGTGAAAGTTAAATTTTTTAAGGTAGGCTAAGGGCTAGAGATAAGAGCAGACATAGGACTTATTCAAAGGTTAATAATTCAGTAGCTGGAAAAGCCGAAGAGATGTCGGAGGGTAAATGAGAAGCAGCAGAGGTGCATATGATGATGCACAGACAGTGTTCTTTCTGTCAAAGCAGCTGCTGCTGTCCTTTATCCATACTGTCTCCTACTCATGCCCTGATTCACTCCTCAGTTTTTAAAGGCACCATGTGTCTCCACTTACAACATGTGATTCAAGTATAAGAGAAAGATGTCTTTTTATATAGCACTATAGAAAGGGGGTAGAAGACTTGTCTCAGAGTAATAGTAACTGTTATGTTCTGAACATGTTTCAGATGCTTGACTATATTACCTCTTTTTTTTCACAGTTACTCTGAAATATGAATATATTTATTTCCTTATAAATGACCAGTCTAAGACTCAGACAACATAAGAGCCTTGTCTAAGGCCATGTAGGTTTTATGTTACAAAGGCAGGACTGAAAATTGTGTCCATCTTCTCAGATGACAATTCTCATGCTCTTTCAACTACACATGAGCTACCCAATAGAACAACAATACGAGCTGAACATGTAGTTTTACATTTTCCATAGCCACATTAAGAAATAGAAAGCAGCAAAATAACTCAATGTATTTAAAATATGGTTGTTCAATACATAATATAAAAATTATTGCACATTCTTTATTTCATAACAATTCTTCAAAATCCAGTGTCTGTTTTGGCTGATTTCAATCCAGACTAGCCAAATTTCAAATGTTTTGCCTACCATATTATACAGCACAGAACTCTATACCATATTCTGCTTTCCAACAATTAAGCAAGGAGGAGATTCACTTTTGCAGGATGGAGGTGTACAGTGTGGATGTGTGTGTATAGCTTTTTCTCAGTGATGCTCAACTCTGGCTTCCTGTACAAATCAGTTAGAAAACTTTTTAAAGATTAAGAACTCAGCCAAATTTCCATAGATTTTGATTTGATTGTAAGGAGAGGTTCAGGTATTGGTATTTTTAGCTTCGTATTAAAGTATAATAAATATTTAAAAGTGCACATAAATGTGCAATTTGATGGATTTTCTAAAATGAACACTCAGGTAACCAAAATTCAGATCAAGGGTCCAAATATCATAACATCCTGGAAGCTCCTCTCATACTCCCTTCTGGTCATTACTCACTAGAAAAAACTGTACCCTCAGAGACTGGTGAAGGCTCAATCTTCATCTACCCCTCCAGAGTAGGCTCCTAAATTCAGCCCAGAACAGTCACCTAATGCATTAAGGAAGGCTCACTGTAAATCACCTTTCTGTAGAGTTCTATTATCATGTTTCTCAGGTCAACCTGAAGCCCCCAAAATCATAACTCACATGCCAACCTATTCATATTTCAGAAGTCTTTACCGAAGAAAGTACAGGTCCTTCAAACCACTATATTCTCTGGTCCATGCAGGTCCAATCTCCATTCAGTTCTGAACCACCAAGCCGGCTCCATCTTTGTTCAGCTCTTCTTAGCTGCATGATCCCAGGGATTTGGTCCTGCCCCTGCCTTTCATGAACTATCCATCTATTTTTTTCACCTGAGCTTCCCCTCCCTCATTATCAAAAGATCAGATGAATGACAACTTCATGAAGCCCATATCACAGATTCAATTCCCTGCTGAACAGGTTATAAGTCTCAGACTTACTCCTCTTTTCCTGGTACATAATTTCCCAACATTTTGCTGTAGCCATTCTGATTACCACACAGATCCTCTGGTCCCATAAGCTAATTTCTGTAGAAACAGTATTTGTTTTTCCTGTTGGTCATTTACCTTCTTCAGATTTAAGTGATTTAAAATATATTTACTATGAAAACTGAAAATCGGTATCTTTAATACGACAGTGTTCCCTCACTGACATAATCAGAAAATAATCATCAATTAAGATATTTCCTAACTCTAGCCAACCTGAAAATCATAAAGTGGATTGAATCCTTAGGCCCTGTGATTCAATAAGTCCTGAGGAAACAGCTTCTAGACGTATTAAACACCCAGCAACATTTGGCCTGTCATTTACTGGAATTACAATTGCTTCACAGTGTTGCTTTTTTCTGTGCTCTCAGAACAATGCCTTGTTGTATTTCTAGCCCATACAAGAATATTTTGAATGAATATGACTTTGCAAAGACAGCACTTGCAGTTGAGAAAGGGAAAATATGACCATCTGTTCTCTCCCTTCTGGATCAATCTGACAATATCCTAATACAGCTGTCTTCCTTCTTGACTCCATCCCACTCAGCCCACCTGCCTGCTTCTGCCAGTTTCCTACTTGAGTTTCCTCACTTACATTGTGACTCTCCACATTTCTCTCCTCCTACTCACATATCACTATTCCCCTTCATTTTATCTCTTCATAATTTTTATAATTCTCAAGAATGCCTAATCAGTTGCTCTCCATTCTGCATCCTCCCAGCCTCAGCTTCTTTTCTCAATCTCTCTGCCTAGCGCTTCCTGAACACCTCTCAGCCACTATCCACCTTTATGTGGGAGGAAGAGAAGAAAAGGAAATGAGCTCCAGACTCAAGCTGCTAAGATACGATTCAGTCTAAAGTTTGTTGGAAGTATGGAGCCCCTTGGTATTGGCAAGGAACAGGTGGTACAAGGCAAAGCAGGAGAGAAGGGATGCATAAATAACACTGGTGATGAGAGTAGTCTTCACCTCTATTATTCATCAACTGAATGACACCTCTGAGTCATTCATCAGCTAGGAGAGAGGTGGTGGGTGGTACCCAGTTCCACTAACTGCCGCCACCACCAGAATCAGAACTTTTACTAGTTCCCCAAATATCAGAGAGACACCTTGATTTCTCATCTGTCCATCCAGTGGAACTCCAAATGACTGACAATTTTAGAAAATACTTGGAAAATATACATATGAAAAGCTGATTTTAATAGCATAGCCTCAGAATCTAGACTCCTTACTCATTAAATGTATAATTTTGGACAACTTACTTAACTAATTGGGTCTCAGTTTCCTATCTGTAAAAGAAAATAATAAAGCATCTCTTAGGAATGTTGAATAAAAGCTCCTAAGAAGAATGTTAAAATGTTGAGATTAATCAATAAATATAAAGTATTGGGAACAGTGTCTGGCACTTTATGTAAATAAATATTAGCTTCTAATATGGTTGTTGTTTTTTGTTATATGAGATACGTAGATTATAGTCTTAAATGACTCAGTCAAATGGCTTTTAACTCTTATAAATTAGTGCTCTCATCTTCAAAGAGGTTGTATTCATTTATTTACTGAACAGATATGAATGAGTTCCGACCTAATATGTGCCTAATATAATAAGATATTTTCAAGATGCTGACTATCCAATGATTTAACCATAGTCATAAAACTCAGCTTAATTGCATCCCAGCGAAGCAAATATTTATATTGGAGGGTTTCCTCTAGGTTAGTGTAGGAAAGTCAAATTTTTGTGGAGCAGAGTGTTACCAACTATTTGAATCAGTAGTTAAGATAGGAAAAGATAGAAATGCAGAGGCTGAGACAAACAGAAAGATAGGGGTGAGGGGAGAGGGAAACTACCTGAGAGAGAGAGAGAGAGAGAGAGAGAGAGAGAGACTACTTCAGGACTACCTTAAGTCAATGTAAGAAGTTCAGCTCTAACTTTTTGTTAATAACTGTTACCTTTGCAGTTTCACAATGTCATTAGATAGTAGAAGGGGGGCATGAAATTCTTTTAATTATATAAAATATAAAGGCATCAGAGATTGGCACTAGAAGGACAGTAAGAAGCATTGGACAGGCTTAGTCATTTGATGACATTTCCTTTGGCATCTCTGAGAGATGCTTTCTTGACAATTTTCTGTTTCAAGTACAGATAAAATTCCATTCTCTTGTCTCCCTTAGTAAAAATGAGTTCAGGTAGAGTCTGGTAAACACTGAGGAAGAATAAAAGACAGAAAAACAGAGCGTATACATTGACCAGCTGACTAAAGGAAGGTTTCTTTTTTTAATTTTTAAAAAATATTTATAATCTAGTTAACCTCAGCCGAGGATCTCTAGGCCTTCATATTGTACGTGGATTCTCCAAAGAAAGATAAGATTCTGTCTAGAACATTTCCCCTTTTTTAGCTATAGGCTCTTCCATTCCAGTTTCTAGACTAAGAGAGACTCCTATTCTACTAGTTAGATGTATCATGAAAGCTATCTTTAAATAAATACCTACTTTCACATATAGTGTTAATTACGTGATTAGCATAACACTCAAATGTTACTCATCACACTGATGAAGTATTTACTGACTAATTTTTAAAAAGATAGTCCTGAAACTCACATAATCTCAGCTAAGATATATAGGGGCTATGATGATTATCAATCTAATTACTCAGTTAGAAAAGCTAAATAATTATAAAATTATTTATACAGTAGTAAAATAAAAAGTATTTTCCTTCCAGACCTAAGAAAACTCCACATAACAGACATTCTGGGTAATCAAATATTTACTGTAAGTGTCTTTGAATAAATATATATGTTTAATAAAGCACATTTCTCAATCAGATAGGAAAGTCAGGTTATTTAACATTAAACCAGTCTTTCACATATCACAAGTAAAAAATAAAAGTACGCTTTTTTATGTTTTTTTATTTTTCCATATTTCTATTTTATAATATTTATTTCTATAACTATGACAAATAATAAGTAATAGATATCTGCCTCCTGGTGGCCATATACAGTTCTCAGAGGAGGAAAAAAAAAGTGCCCTGTGTCTCTTAAAGCACAATCAAAGGATTCTGTTTTAGAAAACTACTTACTCAGAAAAGCAATGTAGGTTGGCTTGGTACCAATCAGGGAAAAAGTCAACAGTGGTGGCCAATATGACTGTCTTCCAAGAACACTGTGGAACACAACAGATCCCGTTTTCACTCAGTTGACTTGTAAGCGATAAACATATGTATGTGAGCTTCAAAACATTCTTAGGAAAACCAATTTGAAGTGAATTAAAATGCTTGCCTGGCAATTCTAATATATTTATCAAGAATATCTTCTCGAAATTTCTGAGATCTTGCAGCACAAGTTGCCTTTGTTATCTTTAGCTAGCCAGAATATGCTTCATATTAGTTTTTTTTATTTAAAACCTCTCGGCCAATCAGATATGGCCAAAAAAATACATGCTTTTTTGTTTGCTTAAGTGTCTTTATCTGGCAACAGAATAAACCTCTTGGGAAGTATCAAACATGCTTTGACAGAAACATAGTATTGCTTACTGGAACTACTTGCTAAAAATAAAGGAGGCTTTGCCAAAACAATAATGAACTGAAGCAACTTTTCACTATCAATTATCAAAAATCTTAATTTTTGAAGCATTGCCTCAGTAGAAAAAAAATTACATATATTGTATTTCAAGTAAGTAATAAATATTTAACTTAATACTTAGAAACTTTATGATACAGAATAATACTTTGAATACGAGAAACACATTTCAATAGACAATAAGAGAAGCTAAAATTATCCTGTAATTTTTAAATGTTTAGATGAATTAACCCAAAACTAATTAAGCTGTTAAATCACTTTTTATTGGAATATAAAGTTGCTATTGGGAAAGTGATACAGAACATATTTATATTTTGTTCCAAACATGTTAGTGATTAGTGCTGTTCTGCAGATGGGAAAGGATTGAATGGTTATTATTTTAACATAAGTAACAAACGTAACAGACAAGTTAACTGAATGCATGTCATTGAGCATACTGGTATACAAGATATTTCTTTAAACTCTAGCAGAAATATTTTCTTTCTCTCTTTTTAAAAATTATGTTTTCAGAAATACAACAAGATTACATTATCATAGATGAATGCTTACTTAAACAACTGAAGAAACAATTCACAAGAAGAGATAATATATTTGATTACTAATAACAAGCACTCATTACAGTTCTCTAATATGAATTATAATTTTTAAAAATATTGATAGAAACTGTTAAACATGTATCAAGTAAAAAGCAGTGTAATGAGCTTCCATGTAGCCATTATCCAGCTCCAACATACTTAGAAAATCTTCTTTTGTCTATATTTCCACCAGGAGTATAACCCACTGGATTACTTTTAGGAAGATCCAAACATCCTATCATTTTAATTTTAAATACTACAGTTTGCATTTCAAACATAGTGTTTTACACATAATCATAATAGCATTATTATAACTTAAAGAAAGAGTACTGCTTTATTATCAAATAGTCACCCTTTCAGTTTACAATTGTCTCAGACATAACTATATAGTTAGTTGGTTTAAATCTGGGTTCATAATAGGTCCATATACTGTAATTATTAAGTCCCTTGAAACTGTATTATTAGGCTGGTGCAAAAGTAATTGCTTTTTTTGGCATTAAAAGTAATGGCCAAAAAAAATGTTAATTTTGCACCAACCTACTAATAGATTTTATTATTTAGAATAGTTTTAGATTTGCAGATTGATTGAGCATACATTACAGAAATTTCCCATATAAACCTTGCACACAGTTCCCCCAATTACTAACATCTTACATTAGTATGGTAAATGTATTAGAACTAATAAACCATGCCTGTAATCCCAGAACTTTGGGAGGCCGATGATCACTTGAGGTCAGAAGCTCGAGACCAGCCTGGCCAACATGGTGAAATTTTGTCTCTATTAAAAATACAAAAATTAGCCGGGTATGGTGGCAGTCACTTGTAATCCCAGCTACTCATGAGGCTGAGGCAGGAGAATCACTTGAACCCAGGAAGCGGAAGCTGTGGTGAGCCAAGATCATGCCATTGCACTCCAGCCTGGGCCACAGAGCAAGACTCCATCTCAATAGATAGATTAATAGATGTAGATAGATAGATGATAGATAGATGATAGATAGATAGATAGATAGATAGATAGATAGATAGATAGATAGATAGATATAGATAGACGGTAGATAGATAGAAAGAAAGATAGATAGAAAAATAAATTATTATTAACTCAAGTCCGTATGTTATTCAGATTTCCTTGTTTTCAGCGAATATCCTTTCTCTTTTCTAGGATCTTACTCAGGTTACCACATTATGTATACATCTTGTCACAGCTCTTTAGGCGCTTCTTGCCTGTGGCAGTTTTTCAGGCTTTCCTTCTTTTTAATTACTTGATGGTTTTGGTGAGTATTGGGTCAGATGTTTTGTAGGATGTCCCTCAATTTAAATGTGTTAGATGTTTTTCTCATGATTAGACTGAGGTTGTGAGTTTGGGAGAAGAAGACTGTGAAGGAAAATGCCATTTTTATTACATCATATTAAGGATAGATATTATCACCCTGACTTATCACTGTTGATGTTGACCTTAATTACCTAGCAGAAGACATTTTTGTCAGGTTGCTCCCTTGTAAAGTAATTCTTTTAATTTTCCTCTTTGCTGTACTTTACCTTTGAGAAAGAAGACATGATATGAAGCACACACTAAGTTGTGGAGACTCATGCAACCGCTCCTTTTGGGTGAAGCTTATGTATAATTTATTTGGGGTTCTTCTGCATGGGAGATTTGTCTCTTCTTTCCCATTTACTTATTTATTCAGTTCTTATAGATTCAGATATTTATTTTATGTTTTCGGTTATAATATAACACTTCTTTATTTTGTTACTAAGTAGTTTCAGCTTTGGTCATGAGGAACTCTTTCAGTTAGTTCCTGTGCTCCTTTGACATATCCCAATCACAAACCAGTATAGGATTTTTGAGGGGGTTCATTTCTGTTTTGGTTTTGGTTTTGGTAATGGAATACATTCTTACTTTCTGGCACTACAGGATGATATAGGCTCATCTTGAATATTTCTGCCCAGCTCTAGAATCAGCCATTTTCTCTAAGGAGCCCTGATTCTTTAATTGGAAAATAATATTCAAATTCAAGATCTGGGTGCTAGATGCTCCCATTGCTATTAGGGTCTCATTTCTTTTAGGCTGACTCATGAGACACAACAAAGAAATATATATGTATCACCTATGTATATATACACACAAGTTGAGCATCCCTTGTCTCAAATGCCTGGGACCAGAGGAGTTTTGAATTTTGGATTTTTTTGAGCATTTTGGAATATTTGCATTTACATAATTAGATATCTCTGGGATGGGACCTAATTCTAAACATGAAGTTTATGTTTTATATATACCTTATACACATAGCTTGAAGGTAATTTCACATAATATTTTAAAATAATTTTGTGTACGAAACAAAGTGTTAACTGTGTTTTGACTGTGACCTGTCACATGAGGTCAAGTGAGGAATTTTCTACTTGTGGCATCATGTTGGTGCTCAAAAATCTTTGGTTTTCAGAGCATTTTGGATTTTAAATTTTCTTTGACTCGCTTTCTTTATTTATGGAGATCCAAGTTTCTGACCTCTATGATTTTTCTTTTATGAATTTTTTTAAACATTTCTTGTAGGGAAGATTTGCTGGCAGTGGCATTCCTCAGCTTTCATTTGTCTGAGAAAGTCCTTATTTCTCATTCACTTTTGAAGAATAATCTTACTGGATATAGAATTCTAAGATTTTTTTTTTTCTTTTAATACTTTAGATATTTCATGGTACTCTCTTGTTTGCATAGTTTCCTCCATAGCTAAGGTCATAAGGTATTTGCTATTTGTTTTTCCCCCCACCTTATTTCAAAAATTGTCTTCTTGTTCTTGGCTTCCTACAGCTCGAATATGATAGACCTAGGTATAGATTTTTATGGTATGTATCCTGCTTGGTGTTCTCTGAGATTCCTGGATCTGAGATTTAATATCTGTCATTATTTTTTTTAAATTCCCAGCCATTCTTATTTCAAATATTTCTTATTTTCCTTTCTCTCTTTCTTCTTCTAGTCATCCCATATGCCTATAGTACATTTTTTCTAAATGTTCTAGTTCCAGGATATTCTGTGCTATTTTTTATACTTTTTTGAATTTCATTAGGGAAGTTTCTACCATCATATCAAAGCTCACCAATTCTTTACCCTGACATGTAGGTATTCCTAATTTCTTTCAGGGTGCTTTTGACTTCTAGCACTTCTTTTCATCCTTCCTTGGATCTTGTATCTCTATATTTACATTATCCATCCACTTTTGCATATCTTCTACTTTCTCTATTAGTGACTTTGGCATAATAATCATAGTTATTTTAAGTTTCCTGTATAAGATTTCTGAAATCTTGCCATATATAAGCCTACTTCTAATGTTTGCTTGGTCTCCTCAAACTATTTTTTCCTGGCCTTTGAGCATAGCTTGTAATTATTTATCGAAAGGCTAATGTGAAGAGTCAGGTTCCTGAAACTCTTTTAATTCACATGCTTTTTTCTGACTCTATTTTCTAGCTCTGTTTTTTTCTTAATGGCATTTCATACATAATATGTCAAAGAATACAATGTACTATATTATTTATATATTTAGAATATATACAGGCATATATGTATGCATACACATACAAACATACAGATATAATATGACTGTTGAGACTGTGCAAATATTTTTATTCTCAGAATATAGGCTGCTCTGAATGTACCATTAAATTAGGGTCTTAGAAAATCACTTGAAATTATCCTTTCTAGGTAGTTACAAATTCACACTGATATACAATTAGGATCATTTATTTATTTTGCTTTAATTTCAATTTAGTTATTTATTGAATTTTGTTAATATTTCCAAAACAAATTACAGTCCTCCCTGTAATTTGGGGGAAGGATTGTAATGGGGGGATTATTTTGAGTACTGCTGTAGATACTAAAACCTACAGATACTCAAATTTTTTCTATAAAATAGTATAATGTGTATATTTAGAGAAATCAACTTGCTATGTTTGTGCCTCTCTACAATTTTCCCTCTTCCTCATAGGTAGTCATTATCTTTTTTTCAGTTTTTACTCTAAATAAATCTACATATGCATTGGGATGAACATCTTTTTTTCCCACATTACTATTTTTGATTTACAAAACTTGCTGGAGTTCAGTCCATAGCACCATATATAGATGATAGTCTTCATTCCTTTTTACATAACAGAGTCTCTCTTATTGGGATATATAATTCCAGTTCATTATTGATGGACACCTGAATTATTTCCTATGTTTTGCTCCTACGAATAGTACAGTAATAAATGTCATTGGGAATGCATTTTTATTTTGTATTTTCCCCAGTGCATTTTGAAATAGGAGCTATAAGCCTGAGTGAAAATGCATACATAATCTTGCTAGATATTGAAAAATTCCCCCTCAATAGTGATGAACTATTTTACATTTCAATCAGCAATGTAGAAAAGTTCAATTTCTACAGAGATCACCAATAGAGTATTTTAATTTTTATTTTATTTATTTAATTTTTATTTATTTATGTATTTTTTAAGAAACAGGACTTCACTCTGTTACTCAGACTAGATTGAAGTAGTTCAATTAAGGTTTACTGCAACCTCAAACTCCTGGGCCTAGGTAATTCTCCGATCTCAGCCTTTTGAGTAACTAGAACTACAGACACATGGCACCATGCCCAGCCCAGCTTTTCTTTTTCTTTCTTTCTTTTTTTTTTTTTTTTGTAGAGACAGGGTCTCGCTATTTTTTTCCAGGCTGGTCTTGAACTCTTGGCCTCAAGGGATCCTCTCACCTCTGCCTCACACAGTGCTGAGATAACAGGCTGGGCCATGATGCCTGGTCACCAACAGAGTACTTTAAATGAGAAAAGGTATGACAGTACAGTTAGTATTTGTGTCTAATTAGGTATACACCATTTGTATTTGCTTTTGTTGAACTGTTCAGATACGTCGACCATTTTTCTACAGTACCATTAGTCTTTTACTTTGGCCTTTTGAAAAAATGATAGATAGATAGATAGATAGATAGATAGATAGATAGATAGATGATGGATAGATATTTTGTACAGATAGATAGATTTTTCTTTTGCAATTTAAGTTGTGAATATTTTTTTATTGCCAGGTTGTCATTTTAAAAAAATTGATTTTAGCATTTTTGCCATGTAAGAACACTTTTTATGTAGTCAAATGTGTCCATCTTTTTCAGTATTACTTTCGGATGTTGAATCATAAGAGAATATTTCTATTTCCCAATTTATAGAAGAATTCACTAACATTTCCCCTGCTTCTTTTATAATCTTACTTTTTATGTTTAAGTTTCGGACACATTTGGAGTTTGTCCTGATAGAACAGCTGAAATTTTAACTTATTTTATATGGATTCCTAATACTATTTATTTAAATGTCTGTCTTAAATTCATATATTTGAAAAGGAACCACTATCTTATTTTAAATATTCATATGCAGTTGAGTCTATTTCTGGAGTTTGTTTTCTGCTCTATTTTTGGTAGATCCAGTCAACCAAGGACACCATACCCTTTTAATTATAAAGACAAAATATAAGATGCTTTAATATCTGCTAAGGACAATAGCTTATCACCTACATTATTGTACCCCTTCTCCAAGGTTTTTCTTAACCATTTGTTGTTTATTTATTCTTCCAAATGAACTTTATAATCAAATTTTCATCTCCAAAAAAAAATTCTAGCGTTATGGTTATTGGAACTATTTAAAATTTTTAAATTAACATAGAAGGGATTGACATCAGTTTAATGCTGTTTTTCTCTTCAGGAAAATAAGTTGTTTCCTATTTGCTTAATTCAGCTTTTGCACCTTATAGGAGTATTTTATAGTTTTTGTCACATAGGTTTGGGGTATTTCTTTTCACGCTTATGCCAAGTTTACGAATTTTTTGTATTTTTGTATATCTGGTTTTTTTGTTTGTTTTTTGCTGCATAAGTGAGATTTCTTTTTATTCCATTAAATTTTCTAACTGGTTTCATTTACCTGTATGATGACTATTTATTATTACATATCGACCAATTATTTGTTGTATTTTTGCATTGTTCCTTTTCTAGTTTTTCTTACATATGATTGTGTAATCTACAAATAAAGATAGTATTAACTCTTCAAAACTGTTGTCACTAAACGTTTTTGTTCTCTATTTTATTGGCTACTACTTACAACTTAACGTGAAATAACAGTGAAGATAATAGGTATTCTTGTACAGATCATTTTACTAGAGAGTCTCAGCTAATTTACCATTTAGTAAGATACTTGCTCTTGCATATGTAGAGTATCATGTTAAAGGGAAGTCCATCAAATTCTATTTATTTGAGTTTTTAAACATGAATTGGCATTATAGTCCTTTCTATACCTAAGAAGATCTAGTATTAATTTTTTACTGCACGTTTTTGAATTGATAGGTTTCAATTTATAGTTTTCTAGTATTAAATATCTCTTAGATCCCTATAATAATATCATTTTGTAATGTTTTTTCTCTTTAGATTTTTTTTTTACTTTTGTTTTGAATATCTAACACTTAAATATTTGTGGGTACATGTGATATTTTGATACAAGCATATAATGTGTAAGGATCCAATCAAGATAACTGGAATAACCATCACCTCAAGCATTTATCACCTCTTTATGTTAGAAATATTCTAATTCCATTCTTCTAGTTATTTTGAAATATACAATAAATTATTGTTAACTATAGTCCCCATACTGTGGTACTAAATGCTTAATCTTTTTCCTTCTATCTAGAGGTATTTTTGTGCCCACTAATCATTCCATCTTTACCCTCACTCCCCACTACCCTTCCAAGCCTCTGTTAACGATTATTCTACTCTCTATCTCCTGAGTTCTAACAATTTAGCTTCCACATATGAGGGAGAACACTTATCTGCCTTTATCTACCTGGTTTATTTCACTAAACATAATGTCCTCCAGTTTCATTTGTTTTTGCAAATGACAGAATTTTACTTTTTGCGGCTGAGTAATATTCCATTGTGTAGATATACCATGTTTTTTATCCATTCATCCACTGATAGATATTTAGGTTGACTCTGTATCTAGGTATTGCAAAAAATGTGGCAATAAACATGAAAGTGCAGATATATCTTTGATATACTGATTTTATTTCTTTGGGACATGTATCTAGCAGTAGGATTGCTGGATCATATGGTAGTTCTATTTTTATGTTTTGAGAAGCCTTCATATTGTTCTCCATAGTTGCTGTACTACTTTACATTCTCACCAACAGTGTACAATGATTCCTCTTTCCCTGCATCCTTGCCAATGTCAATTATGGTCTGTCTTCATGATAAGTAGCCACTTTAATTGGGATGAGATGTTATCGCATTGTAGTTTTGATATGTATTTCTCTGATGGCTGGGGAGGTCAAGTATTCTTTTTCTTATGCATTTTAGCCATTTGTAGGTCTTATTTTGAAAAATGTCTAATCAGATATTTTCCCCATTTTTGCTATTGAGTTGTTTGAACTCCTTATATATTTTGGATATTAATCCCTTGTCAAATATGTAATTTGCAAGTATTTTCCTCACATATCTATAAATAAATTTAACCAAAGAAGTGACAGATTTCTACAAGGAATACCGTAATACATGGATAAAATAAATTTAAGAGGACACAATAAAATGAAAAGATATTCCATGTTCATATATTAGAAAAATCAATACTATTAAAAAGTCAATACTATCCAAAGCAATCTATAGATTCAATGCAATACTATCAAATACCAAAGACATTCTTCACAGAAATAGAAAAAAAAAATCTTAAAATATGTATAGAACCACAAGAGACCCGGAATAGCTAAAGCAACGCTAAACAAAAAGAACAGAGCTGGAGGCATCACATTGTCTGAATTCAAATTATATCACAAAGCTATAACAGCTGTAGTAACTGAAACAGCATGGTACTGGCAGAAAAACAGCCATATAAACCAGTGGAAAAGGATAGAGAACCCAGAAGTAAGTCTATGCGTTTACAGTCAACTGATTTTTGGCAAAGTCACCAAGAATATACATTGGAAAAGGACAGGCTAATAAATGGTACTGGGAAAATTGACATTCACATGCAGAAGAATGAAACTAGCTCTCTATCTTTTGTCACATGCAAAAATCAACTCAAAATGAATTAAAGAAAAATTTAGGACCTGAAACTCTAAAACTTCTAGAAGAAAACATTGGAGAAGAACTCCAGGACATTAGACTGGGCAAAGATTTCCTAAGTAGGAGCTCAAATGTCCAGGCAACCAAAACAAAAATAGACAAAAGTGATCACATCAACCAAAAAAGCTTCTGCACAGCAAGGGAAGCACTCAACAAAGTGATGAGACAACCCACAGAATGGTTTATTATTTTTAAATGTGATGATAGATTTTGTTTGCTAATATTTCACTTAGTAGCTTTTGAATTAAATGTAAGTAAGATTGGTCTGTTATAAAATTTTCTTATTTTTCTGCCAAATCTGGCAAGATTTTTATTAAATTTTAGAAAACCCACATTTATCTGTTAGCCTACACAAGTTATCTGAAGAACATTTTTTTGCCTCCATCTGTCAGACCTGAAACCTTTCCCTTTTTCATTTTATTTTATTTATTTTTATTTTTATTTTATTTATTTATTTTTAAAGAGGGGGTTTCACCATGTTGGTCAGGCTGGTCTTGAACTCCCAAACTCAGGTGATCTGCCTACCTTGGCCTCCAAAGTGCTTGGATTACAGGCGTGAGCCACCATACCCAGCTGACATTTCTCAATGGAGAAGTGAAAAACCTCTTTCTCTGAGGGGAAGAAAGAAGCCAATGTCCAGACCCTGCTTCCAGGAGTCCTGATTTTGGATGACCATAAAACTCATTTCAAACCCTAGAGAATATTGTTATTTTACATTTCAGGAAATGTAAATAAGAATACATTGTGATAAAAATCTTCCTTGGAAAAACAAGTTGTATGAGAGATGCATCTTCATGAACTCACTGAAATAGTCACTCCTTGTGACCTAAAATCTTTGGCTCTGGTGAGATTAAATACTCAATATACAATACACTTGAACCACATTATTACAATCTCCCATTTCAAAAATGCCTTCTCCGTGTTAAGATTGTCTTTCAACTGTTAACATTGATGAAAGTATAAAAAATCATCCACTATAAAATTGTTTCTGCATTTTTACTGAAAGTCATAGTTGAAAATATTGAGCAAAGCCCCTGGCCCATTAAAAAAAAAGATATCATAAAGTAAATGAAAGGTCAGAAAGAATGCATCTTTTAAAGACATTAAATGTGATATTTGCTTCCTAGAAAATCCAGCCTGAAAGATATGTGAGATACCTAAGTTTTGAATAAAACAAAACAAACAAACCAGGGATTCATGAAGAACTAAAGAGAATTGTGAAACTCAAGAGACCTGTCTGACAAGCAGTACCCTGCTGCAACAACTTCTTTTCTTAATAGGGTTCCACAGTACAAAGTTATAATTAGCAACTACCATTAACCTTAACCCTAACCAAACTGAATTTAAGTTGCTAGGCACATCTTAGGCACTCAGCAAACTGTTATCTCTATCTTTACTGCCAATTATACCTCCATATTCCAATTGATTTTTCATTGGGCAGCATTTTTGCTCATGCAGACAGCATAGGTATAACTCACAGCCACAGCCCTTGAATGACCAGACTATTTCCACAGTCACAGACTAGAAAGTTTCACATTTGTGGAGACCTAGTGACCTGTATGAAGAATTTTAATCAAAAATTTATAATTTGTCTACATTCTAGTGTTTTAAGAGAACAATTTCTTGATTGTTCTACTATTTCTGCTGAGTTTAAGAAAAATAACAGGTAATCATGATTTCTCTTCCTTAGACCTACCATACTACACTTTTGCTCACTTGAAAATGGACACTGATGTACTGCTAAAATAGTTTTGTCTTTTTAAATGCCATGGTAAACTCTGGCTGATCTAAATTTTCAAGCATTGCACATGCCAGCATTCCAGTGAAAAACAATCTCAGAAAGGAGTTTTTCTATTCACCCCCAAAATCCACAGACTTGAGTTGACTTATCTTGTATGCTTAAGGAAACCACAAGTGGTGTCATACTGCTGAGAACTAAAATATTTCCTGCTATTCTTAACACAACTTTAATCTGTCTTCTGGCTGCCCTGCAGTTGTCTTTGTCTGTTAAACAAGATGTCAAATGGGTCCTTTATGTCCCAGGCTACCTATTAGGGCTGTGTATTTGCTTTGGGGATGGAAAGCAATTTAACGTAAAGAGTAACATAATTATTATTCTTTCCTAACTTTGGTTGAGAATGCCACATTTATTTCATTAAAAAAAAACATATCATTGAGAATAAATGAGATTTTAGTAAGGAAGATTTTATTACAAATGCCACAGAGAGCATTCCCCCATAGAAAATAAACTAGTGACTACAATTGCCTTAAAAGATTTACTATTCTGAGGATATGGAACAAAATAATACGTCTCTGTGGTAATTATTTTGATTTCAATTATGGTTGAATCTACTCTGTAACATTGCTCTGAAATTGTCATAGACTAAATATTCTGCGAGTTTTATGGATTACAAAATTTGACTATTAAGAAGACTTATCTACTAAGTGTTACTGGACAAACTACGTTGTATATTATCCTTGTTAGTCCATAAAACTGCACAGATAAAATTAGTCTAAAATGAAATATCAAGGACAACCTCAAGAGAATAAGTGTGTTACAAATGGATAATTTAGACAGTCAGGAAGCAGGTTAAAAGGTCTTCTTTGCACCTGGTCCTCATAGCAGCTTTGAATGTTGAATGCTTGTATCCCCTTTTATGTAAGAGGATACTCAGATATAAAGAAAGTAGTTCATTTTCCCTAAGTTTTCAACTATGAATGGTCTATTATACATTCAAATTTGCCCATGAAAGGCCTATTGCATATGCAAATAGAATTATCCATGCTTCATAGAAAGGAATTAGACAGGTACCTTTACTCTTGGTATAATGGTTGTATATGCATCAGGTTTATATTTAGAAGCTACTGTTATGATCATCTCTCCAACTCAGTTGTAACTCCATGTCTCCATAACAGGTGCTGGTCCTATAACAAAGGACAAGGAGGACCCTTATATATGTTACAAAAGAGTAATTTTTACAGTAGGATACTATTATGAAATCCAATTTGTAATCTCTCTCTAATTCATAAAGAATTCGGATATTTGTAGTAGACATGCCTTGCTTTAACAATGTAAAGCATACTTAGACCCTTTTACTTCCCACTGTCAGTCTGGGTTTATTCCTTTTTGCATTTGTATGTACAATCATCTTCCAAATTATAAGTTTCTTTGAGGGCAACTATTGTAATGTCAAATTCTGTTTTCCTTCTGCTGCAAAAACCATCTCTTAACATACTCTTTGGCATATATATGTTACAGCTACCTTTTTATTGTGGTGTATATAGGTGTATATATACATCCACATATGTATATTATATATTTAATACTTATTGTTCTAATTTTATTAAATAAGACTATAATAGAAGCCCTTTTTTAAGAAGTTAATTAAGTATTTTAATTCCTGTTACTTCAAAAGTTCCAATACTCAGCTTTATATGTGCTTTGTTGGCTATAACATGCAGACCGAAGTAAAAAACTTTTTCCTAATTTTGATGTCCTCTCTGGTCTCTGGCCAATTTGTGACTTCATGTTTATTTTTAAGACCTGACAGAGGAAGACTGAAAATTTTTGTTTGTGTAAATGAGAATCTAAAATGACCCTTGGCCTGTATTCACCACTAATGAGTAATTAACCCAGAAGGAGATCGTATTCTAGGGGTTCTAGGGGTGCAGCTATTTCTGCCTAAAGAGTTCAAGAGAGGACATGGTTGGAGAAAATAGAGCATAAGTATATACTATAAAATTAAAAACAGTTAATTTAACATGAACAGAAAGTAGATATGGTTAACATTTTCTGCATATTTTGAGGTAGTCTTGAATTTATAGCATGATCAATGAAGTGTAGTGACAAATTTTGAGAGAGATATTGGAAGCCAATATTCATTCACAAGTGGAATGATAAATGATGTAGCATTATGAATAAAGACATTGCCAGATTTTTTAAATTGTATTTGAGAAGCATAGTGGGAGCAAGATCTTTTTCCTCTCAATGCAAACATTTTATGGGGAGGAATGGCATTGTAGTAACAGCTACCTTTTCCCCCCCCATTTATTTATTTTATTGCATTTTAGGTTTTGGGGTACATGTGAAGAACATGCAAAATTGTTGCATAGGTACACACGTGGCAGTGTGATTTGCTGCCTTCCTCCCCATCACCTACATCTGGCATCTCTCCCCTTGCTATCTCTTCCCAGCTCCCCACTCCCCACCGTCCCTCCCCTATTTCCCCCCAACTGACCTCAGTGTGTAGTGCTCCCCTCCCTGTGTCCATGTGTTCTCATTGTTCAACACCCACCTATGAGTGAGAACATGCAGTGTTTGATCTTCTACTCTTTTGTCAGTTTGCTGAGAATGATGGTTTCCAGGTTCATGCATGTCCCTACAAAGGACCCAAACTCATCGTTTTTGATGGCTGCCTAATATTCCATGGTGTATATGTGCCACATTTTCCCTATCCAGTCTATCGTCGATGGGCATTTGGGTTGGTTCCAGGTCTTTGCTATTGTAAACAGTGCTGCAATGAACATTCGTGTGCACATGTCCTTATAGTAGAAAGATTTGTAATCCTTTGGATATATACCCAGTAATGGAATTGCTGGGTCAAATGGAATTTCTATTCCTAGGTCCTTGAGGAATCGCCACACTGTCTTCCACAATGGTTGAACTAATTTACACTCCCACCAACAGTGTAAAAGTGTTCCTATTTCTCCATATCCTCTCCAGCATCTGTTGTCTCCAGAGTTTTTAATGATCGCCATTCTAACTGGCGTGAGATGGTATGAAGGAGATAGAGACACAAAAAACCCTTCAAAAAATCTATAAATCCAGGAGCTGTTTTTTTGAAAAGATCAACAAAATAGACCACTAGCCACATTAATAAAAAAGAAAAGAGAGAATAACCAAATTGATGCAATAAAAAACGATAAAGGGGATATCACCACAGATTCCACAGAAATTCAAACCATCATCAGAGATTATTACAAACAACTCTATGCACACAAAATAATAAACCTGGAAGAAATGGATAAATTCCTGGACACTTGCCTCCTCCCAAGCCTAAACTAGGAAGAAGCCGAAACCCTGAACAGACCCATAACAAGGTCTGAAGTTGAGGCAGCAATTAAGAGCTTACCACCCAAAAAAAGCCCAGGTCCAGATGGGTTCACAGCCGAATTCTACCAGACATACAAAGAGGAGCTGGTACCATTTCTTCTGAAACTATTCCAAACAATACAAAAAGAGGGAATTCTTCCCAAATCATTTTATGAGACCAGCATCATCCTGATTCCAAAACCCGGCAGAGACTCAACAAGAAAAGAAAACTTCAGGCCAATATCCATGATGAACATAGATGCAAAAATCTTCAATAAAATACTGACAAGCCGATTGCAACAGCACATCAAAAAGCTCATACACCATGATGAAGTAGGCTTCATCCGGGGGATGCAAGGCTGGTTCAACATATGCAAGTCTATAAACGTAATTCACCACATAAACAGAACCAAAGACAAAAACCACATGATTATCTCAATTGATGCAGAGAAGGCCTTTGACAAAATTCAACAGCCCTTTATGCTAAAAACCCTCAATAAGCTAGGTATCAATGGAATGTATCTCAAAATAATAAAAGCTATTTATGACAAACCAACAGCCAATATCATACTGAATGGGCAAAAACTGGAAGCATTCCCCTTGAAATGTGGCACCAGGCAAGGATGCCCTCTCTCACCACTGCTATTCAATATAGTATTAGAAGTTCTAGCCAGAGCAATCAGGCAAGAAAAAGAAATAAAGGGCATTCAAATAGGAAAGGAGGACGTCAACTTGCCTCTATGTGCAGACGACATGATTGTATATCTAGAAGACCCCATCGTCTCAGCCCCAAACCTCCTGAAACTGATAAGCAAGTTCAGCAAAGTCTCAGGATACAAAATCAATGTGCAAAAATCACATGCATTCCTATACACCAATAACAGACTTAAAGAGAGCCAAATCAAGAACAAACTTCCATTCACAATTGTCACAAAGTGAATAGAATACCTAGGAATACAACTAACAAGGAATGTAAAGGACCTCTTCAAGGAGACTACAAGTCACTGCTCAACGAAATAAGAGAGGACACAAACAGATGGAGAAACATTCCATGTTCATGGTTAGGAAGAATCAATATCGTGAAAATGGCCATACTGCTCAAAGTAATTTACAGATTCAATGCTATCCCCATTAAGCTACCAATGATCTTCTTCGCAGAACTGGAAAAAACCATCTTAAACTTCATATGGAACCAAAAGAGAGCCTGCATAGCCAAGTCAATTCTAAGCAAAAAGAACAAAGTGGGAGGCATCACACTACCGGACTTCAAACTATACTACAGGGCTACAGTAATCAAAACAGCATGGTACTGGTACCAAAACAGAGATATAGACCAATGGAACAGAACAGAGGTCTTGGAGGCAACACAACATATCTACAACCATCTGATCTTTGACAAACCAGACAGACAAAAACAAGCAATGGGGAAAGGATTCCCTGTTCAATAAATGGTGTTGGGAAAGCTGGCTAGCCATGTGCAGAAAGCAGAAACTGGACCCCTTCCTGACACCTTACACTAAAATTAACTCCAGATGGATTAAAGACTTAAACATAAGACCTAACACCATAAAAACCCTAGAAGAAAATCTAGGCAAAACCATTCAGGACGTAGGTGTAGGCAAGGACTTCATGACTAAAACACCAACAGCATTGACAACAAAAGCCAAAATAGACAAATGGGACCTAATCAAACTCCACAGCTTCTGCACAGCAAAAGAAACAGTCATTAGAGTGAATTGGCAACCAACAGAATGGGAAAAAATTTTTGCAGTTTACCCATCTGACAAAGGGCTGATATCCAGAATTTACAAAGAACTAAAACAGATTTACAAGAAAAAAACTAACAAGCCCATTCAAAAGTGGGCAAAGGATATGAACAGACACTTTACAAAAGAAGACATACATGAGGCCAACAAACATATGAAAAAATGCTCATCATCACTGGTCATCAGAGAAATGCAAATCAAAACAGCTACCTTTTTATTGTGATGGGAGGTATGACTTTAATCAAGCATGACACATTTGATTATAAAGAACATGAAGACATTGTTCTGTAACATGAACAGGAAGAAATGGGGGACTGAATACCGCAAAGGATATTGATGTGCAATAGCTGTGTATTGAACACACAAATGAGGGCACCTTCACTACCTATTATTCTAAATCTAAATAAATAAATCTCTATCACATGGGACCATGAAATTTGTTATACACTTTTAAAAAAAATCAATTGTTTATTCAGACCTCATTTTTGAGAAAGAGAGAGAAACAAAAACTAGATTAATCCTCATATTTTGTACATAATGACAAAAATATACTATTTTTATCTAAGAAAATTATAAATAAAATAAAATATAAAGAGATACACAATTGAATGCAATTTGGCATTATCAACCTTATCACACTAACCTCTTTTAAAAGGCATACTCTTTTCTTTTTCCTTTCTATGGCAACATCATCCTCATTTTTTTGTTTCTTTCTCTTGCCTAGGCTTTTCAGTGTCAAACCTTTCAGACTCACTCAATTCTTCTGAAATCTTTCGGAATTAAAATTCCTGAAAGTGTCCTCACAGCTATGCTTATGGCATGTATGATTAAAAGTGTGGAAAACTCCAAGAGGTAGGAAAAGCTCTACATTTTTCATGTCATTCAAAAGATACTGTCTCCTGATTTTCTTCCATGTGACAGAAAAAAGAAATTCTGAAAATATTATTAGGATTGTTATGTTTCCATTTTTAACACAGAACTTTGACTATCTGTATACCAAGCTATTTTCCTCTCTACAAATATTACTGCTAATTACAATGTTTTCTAAAAATTCGGATTAACTTGCTTTTCTTAGAAACTTCTGAATTATTCCAAAAACGATCTTATACATAGGCTCAGCTATCCCTGTTTTCAGAGATAGGAATGGCGTTCTTGTTATACATTTCTATCAAGTAGAACTGTTAAAGTATACAATCAAAATGCTTTACAGATTCAAAATTTGATTTTCAAAATAATTTTGCTGCAAGGGAAAAAATAAATAAACACAGATGAAAGTTAATTATGCTTTCTAGTTCTGTAGATTAGTACTAACTACAGGCAGAAATTGGAGAAGGTCAGAAGGGAGATTCTGGGGGGAATTGTGATACATTCAATTTTTGCTATATTTTCTTTAGGATTATGAAAAGATATTTTAGAGAAAATATCCTCCAGATTATCAGAAATGGGAATGCCTGGATTTCTGTTATCTTGGCAACTATGTTGGCATTGTTGCTACTCTTTACCTAATCCCAAGAACTGGGCATATGTCATTGTAGTTTTTTTTTTTTTAGATGGAGTTTCGTTCTTGTTGCCCCGGCTGGAGAGCAATGGCACGATGTCGGCTCACTGCAAGCTGTGACTCCCAGGTTCAAGTGATTCTCCTGCCTCAGCCTCCCAAGTAGCTGGGATTACAGGCATGCGCTACCACGACCAGCTAATTTTGTATTTTTAGTAGAGATGGGGGTTTCTCCTTGTTTGTCAGGCTGGTCTCGAACTCCCGACCTCAGGTGATCTGCCCACCTCGGCCTCCCAAAGTGCTGGGATCACAGGAATGAGCCACTGTGCCCCGCCAAAGTTTTAAATATTACACTTTTTAAATGTTTTCTGTACCACCAGTGGATTTCTGTACTACAAATAAAGTACAGAAATATGCTTGTAATATTGATCTATATTCTTTTTAGCCCCAGGTTTCTGTTTTCTTGCTCTAAAGTAAACAATAATGAATGAAATAATGTTCTACTGTAGCATCTACATGATTTTCCCCCTTCCTTCTATTATTACAGCTGTTGGCAAAGGTTACAAACCACAGTATTTCTAATGCCCTCTCCAAACATCTACAGTATTTCACCTTTCCTTTAAATACTATGTTTTACTAATTTATACTTTACAGAAAATGTCCAGACTTTAGAACAACAGAGTATTTTTACGAACCTTGGAAACTGTAAATCATGTCAGACAGAACACAAGTTGTCCACTTTATATGTATCATTCATCTCTTTTTGAGCATAGGCTAAACATGCTAATTAAAAATTAAATATCAAATTATTAAATAATTCTAAAGAACAAAGCAAATCCCTTTGTTTGAAAGAAAAAAAAAAAAACCCGAAACTCATCAAAACTCATGCTAATGTGAATAGAAATGCAGTTAGGAAAAATAAATCCTAAAATTATCTTTTCTCACTTGTTAAGAGAGATACTATTTGCTTCTCAACAGATACATATTTCGGTCTTATGGACGAGGACACGGACGTAGATAAATATATTATTGTTTTTTGCTTCAAATCATATTAGTAAGGAGCCAAAACAGGATTCAAAAACCAGACTTAGAATTTTTACTTAATTTCCAAATTTTAAGAATTTATTTTAGCCATGCTTTATACCTTGATCAGAATCAAGCAAAATTTAGGAAATGTGAAATGTAAATACATATATATAAAATGGCACTGACAATTAATTATATATTCATGAAAAACACTATTTTCAAGATCTAGAAAATAATAACACTATGAACTCTGGTTACAGTATTACAATACAAACAGATAATTCCTAAATATATTAATTTTAAATAATAAAAATAAAATAAAATGAACATTAATACTCATAAGTGTAGAGTAAGATTATCCCTTCTCCATGAGCAGCTGTCAAGCATGTATTGTTTTCTTTATTTAAAAGAAAAATCAAGTTAACTTTTGACAAAACATTGTAGTTATTAAATATTTCTACAGTGATTTACTTACATCCTAGAATGTGATACAGTTTAAATGGAACCAACTAAGCACCAGTAACTATAACTATTTTATTAAAATAAATTTTGCAGATGTTTTCTTTTTGTGTAGCTCTCATATTACTGCAGTTTCCTCTAGCTAATTCCTAATGGAAAGCCACTAGAGGGTGACCAAGCATCATTTCATTTTCTTCTCTTGCTCTGGTTACTAATATTATTTAGGTTATATTAACATCATATATATGTGTATATATATATATATATGTCTTAATATAAATTATTTCATCAATATTCTTGAAGATTTTTTTTTCCCATTTATTTATTTTATTGCATTTTACATTTTGGGGTACATGTGAAGAACATGCAAAATTGTTGCATAGGAACACACGTGGCAGTGTGATTTGCTGCCTTCCTCCCCATCACCTACATCTGGCATTTCTCCCCTTGCTATCTCTCCCCAGCTTCCCACCCCCCAACCTCCCTCCCCTATTTCCCCCCAACTGACCCCAGTGTGTAGTGCTCCCCTCCCTGTGTCCATGTGTTCTCATTGTTCAACACCCGCCTATGAGTGAGAACATGCGGTGTTTGATCTTCTGCTCTTCTGTCAGTTTGCTGAGAATGATGGTTTCCAGGTTCATCCATGTCCCTACAAAGGACCCAAACTCATCGTTTCTGATGGCTGCATAATATTCCATGGTGTATATGTGCCACATTTTCCCTATCCAGTCTATCGTCGATGGGCATTTGGGTTGGTTCCAGGTCTTTGCTATTGTAAACAGTGCTGCAATGAACATTCGTGTACACGTGTCCTTATAGTAGAACGATTTGTAATCCTTTGGATATATACCCAGTAATGGGATTGCTGGGTCAAATGGAATTTCTATTTCTATGCCCTTGAGGAATCGCCACACTGTCTTCCACAATGGTTGCACTAATTTACACTCCCACCAACAGTGCAAAAGTGTTCCTATTTCTCCACATCCTCTCCAGCATCTGTTGTCTCCAGATTTTTTAATGATCGCCATTCTAACCGGCGTGAGATGGTATCTCAGTGTAGTTTTGATTTGCATTTCTCTGATGACCAGTGATGATGAGCATTTTTTCATGTGTTTGTTGGCCTCACGTAGATTTTTCATTACTACAATTGTTTGAACAAAAATGAATTTAATACCAATTAGTCACAAGAAGTTTAAATGTTTCTAACTCTCATTTCACTTAGTCTTAAATAAAGGATCTGATGAAGCATTTGCAATCCTCTTAACATTTAAATAAAGGTCAAATGAGAATTATGAACTTTTTACTCCACGAGAAGTGTATTACTCAGAATTCACAAGAGAAACAGAACCAAAGGATAAACATTTTGGAAGAGATTTATTATAAGAAATTGGCTCATGGTAACTCATATATTAATGGAGGCAATTATAGAGGCTGAGCAGTTCCACAATCTTCCCTCTGCAACCTGGAGATCCAGGAGAGCTGGTGGTATAATTCAGTCCAAGTCCGAAGGCCTGAGAACCAGGAATGCCAGGCCCAAGGCTGATGAATACAAATGTTCCAGCTCAAACAATTCGGCAGAAGGGAAAAGTGGTGAATTCCTTCTTCTGTTGCTTTTTTTTTTTTCATTCTTTTCAGGTACTCAGTGGAGTAAAGTGTGCCCAGGCTTATTGAGGAGTACCATCTACTTTACTGTGTCCACCTACTCAGTGCTAATCTTATTTGGAAACATCCTCACAGACCAAAAATAATGTTTAATCTGGGCAACCCTTGGCAAAGTCGAATTGAAACATAAAATTAATCATTGCAAGAAGTAAATTTTTATTCCCTCTGGACTATATATTTATAAATTAACCACAATTTTGAAAATAAAATCTATACTTCTGAAAATGATGTCTTAGCATTTCGTAGCCTTTGAAAAATTATTTTTCAAAGTAATTTTTGAATGATAACATAAAAGTAATTATAATAAGCAGCAGGTATATTTTGAGAAAATCAACCAATTTCTTGGCATACAATTAAATTTTTTTATTCTAATTTTTCCTGAAGTTTATCTTGAGAAGTCTTACTAAAATATATATTAATAATTACAAATAAAAATTATCATACTATTATTTCATAGTATAATTATAATATAGATTTAAAAGGAAGTAGCTTTAATCCCTAGGGTCTGAAGTGTATTAAGACATTTGAGAAAATAAAAATTATTGATTGACATTTCTAGAACAATGATCAACTATACAATAAATATTTTATTTACAAAAATTGAATGGATATTATTCAAATCGATGACAACAGAGGAAGTAGTTAAAAGAAAGTATTTACCTGTCAATTCTCCCAGTTTTTAAACCATGAAGCAGGCTATTATTAATAAGCAAATTAATATTTTCTTATTTTTCAGACAGAGCATGATCTGGACTTGAACGGCTAAGCTCTGATTAATTCTGAGCTCTGTCATTTGCTAATTATGTGACCTTGAGAAAACTAGTTAACCGCTTTAAGCCACAGCTATCTCATCCCTAAAACTGGGAGAATAAATATTTCCTATCTCAGGAGACTGGTTGGTGGATTAGCCAAGATAATGTGTATGATGCATTATGCAGCATGTCTGGCACAGAACTCCTACTCAATAAATGTATATTAATTACATGACGAGCTTTGCATCATGATGAGCAGGTTAGGCAAAAGACATCATCTTCATAGTACTTCTAGCATTGGTTTGAAGATTAGTTACTGCTATAACTATGCCTTCCTCTCTTGCGTTCAAATTCTCCACAGATTTCTCAAATCACCCATTTAAGGATTTTAGATACTTAATTTAATTTAATAAATATTTATGAAATCATATATAATAATTGTAATGCTTATAAACCCTTCCTTAGGGCTGGTACTATGCTAGATTCAATGAGGGACTGAAACAAAATATAAAATTGTAAAAGGTGAGAGGAGAGTGAGCTGGAGTAGTCAAGGGAAGGGGAAGGGAGAGAAATGAAGGGAGCATGAGAGAGATTGAAACGGGAGGGGATGGGAGGGGAGGGGAGGGGAACTAAGTTTCCTCAATCAGGCAATGCAAAGAGGCCTTAAGATTAGAACCATGTTCAGCATATGATAGCACTATCTACCATAGCACTCTATATTATATTTAGTCACCTGCTTAATGCCTGTGGTCACTAAGGGACCTGAGGTTTATTAAGGTAAGGTCCCTCACTATTTCTTACTTTTGTATCCTTGGTCTCTAGCCTGACTCCTGGCAGTTGGAAATAATACAAAAACATTTATTAAACTAATAAATAAAAACGATCTTATCTCCTGCAGGTGATATTTTAAAATAAATTTTATTTTTAGCACAGTTCAAATTTGTAAAACACTAGGGAAGATAGTATAGAACGTTTCCATGTGGCCCCCATTGTTTCCCCTATTACTAACATCTTGCATTAATGTGGTACATTTGTTACAATTAATGAACCAACGTTAATACATTATTTTTAGCTAAAGTCTAAACTTTTTTTTTAGTTTTTTTTGTTTGTTTGTTTTTGTTTTTTACCTAATGTCCTTTCTCTGTTGCAGAATTTCATCCAGGAAACCACATGCCATTTAGTCACTGTGTCTTTTTTTAGCTCTCTTTCATGTGACAGTTTCTCAGAGTTTCCTTGTTTTTGACAACCATGAAATTTTGAGAAATATGGGTTGGATATTTTATGGAATGTCTCTCAATTTGTTTGATTTTTTCTTGATAAATTTTTTGATGATTGGTCCGGATTATGGGTTATGCGTTTGGGGAAAGAATACCACGAAGGTAAAGTGCCATTTCCATCATGTCGTATTAAAGGTATCCATGACTGATCACCGGTGTTGTTGACCTTATCACTAACCTGGGCTAAGGTAATGTTTATTAAGTTTCCCCACGTTAAAATTACTCTTTCTGGAACTCGTTGGCTACAATGCCCCTCCTGCCTCAGTCTCCCAAAGTTTTGGGATTATAGGCGTGAGCCACTGCGCCCAGCCAAATTACCCTTTTTGTCAAGTGATACATGGTCAGATCCAATTTATGTTGATTTTTCATTTCACTACTCAAGAAAAACCTTAGTTCTTTCACTTCTACGTTGTCTGGAGCACTCTAACATAAACCTCTTCACAGCTGTAGGATGATTAAAACCAATGAAGATAAATAGTTGGATTAGTGACCAAGGCCTTCACCATCATTGTCTTTAGACTACAGTTGCTTATCTTAGATTTTGAAAAACTGGTAAATCCTACCCAGTCATTCACTTAAGCTTTGTATCAGGTGTGATAATTGACGGTGCCAAAAAAAAAAAAAAGAAAAAAGAAAAAAAAAAGAGAGGAAGTAGGAGGAGAACATGAGAAGTAAAGGAATAGAGACTAAAGGAGAGACCCTATAACTGAAAGACTATCAGAGACACGTAATTTTCAGGGTATAGGAGCTGAACTGTGACACTCAAATTATGTCCTAAACCTTGGAACCCTATGAGTGTTATCTTATTTGGAAAAATAATCTATACAGATGTAATAAGAGTCGTAAAATAAGATGATTGTTCTGGGTTAACTACCTGGGCCCTAAATACAATGTTAAATGTCCTTATAAGAGACACACAAGGGGAGACACAAGAAGAGAAATCCATGGAAAGAGAGAGGCAGAGATTGGAGCAAAGCAAAAATGGAATCTCCCCAGTCTGCTCTGAGGGAGCATGACCCTGCAGAATTATAGACTTTTGTCTTCCAGAACTGCGAGAAAATAAATTTCTGTTGTTTTAAGCCACCAAGTTTATGGTTATTTTTAATGGCCCCTTAGGAAATTAGTACAGGAGGACTTCTTTACAAATCATCCCAGTTATCAAGAAAGAATACATAAATGATTATAGCTAAAAACTGGAAGGTTTATGTAAGAAAAGTGTGTGCTGAGTAATACAAAGTTTTGCAGTGGAATAGGATGGCCTAATTAAGGTATCAGTGAGCCTTTAGTTTTTCAACTTGCTCCTAGATTTTCTTTGGTTTTATTTTTATGTTCATTGTCATGAACATTATTATTGGTGCTACAGAACAGGTGGAACCGAGTTAAGTTTCTCAATTTAAGGAATTGATTTATTTTCCATTTTTTCTTTCACTGTTTCAGCATATTTATGACAAATACAATTTCCTGGACCCCTTCTCCCAAAAAGGTAGAGGTGGCAGTACTTGTGCTTTTGATGAACTTCTGAATCTGGGCTTATCACTACTGTGTATTGAAAATGCATACTGTTCAGTGTTAAATTATTTTATACCAAGAAAAAGTAGAAATTGGAGCTTATAAGACTCTAATAGTAAATTATTATGCATGAGGCATTTTGTTCACTGTATTCATGTACCATTTGATTATTCTTCACAACACCCTTATTAGGGGCTATTGCTGTGTCTTACTTGTAGATGGGGAAATTAAAACCAATGAACTGCTTAAAAGCCATACAGCTGAGAGGTGGTAAGATTACGATTCTATCGTGATATGTCATTGTCCAGAAACACACCATTTAATCAAAATAGCCTTTATAAGCAGATAATCACTTTATCTTAATCGTTTGGCACAGAGTCAATGTTTAACTAATAGTTCTTGAGATTAACTTTATATTGCCTGATGGGCAATAAATCTGGCAATTAAGAGGTATGCCTTCAAGAATATGTCTTTCTTTGAGAAAAAGCTATCCAAAGCTATCCCTCCAAAAGAGGCTGCAGAATACTACTAGAATCACAAAATGTTGATGTTTTCAGATAAAATATACCCTAGATTTAGTGTATAAACTCTTGTTTTAAGAATGAAGAAACAGAAGGTAAAGATGTTTATTGACTTACTCAGGGATTACATGGTTAGTGATAAAACCTGGGCTAGAAGTACTGGCACACAAAAGGACTAATGTTATTAATGTTGAACCTTTTGGCATATATACTTTAAAACAGTCAAGTCCAAACTACTGTGGAAGAAACTTTTTATTTATAAGAAACTTTTTACTAAAAATGTTTGTAACAATATTTGAATTACAGTGGAAAAGCATATACACCAAGAGACTCCAGATGTGACCATTAGAGAGAATAGTTTTCTCAAGTAGAAGTAATTTACATGGTTTTGCCTCATTGTTAGTTCTATTACAACCATTTCAAAATGCACATTTACTTCCAACATTTTGTAAAAGTTTCAACCAAGTAGATCTGCTAGGCTGCCTGAAAAAAACAGTAAGTTCATCTTTGACCTAGTCTCTGCCCGCTTCTAGTTTTTTGCCTATTCTGATTAATAAAGTAAGTAAGCCAAATTAAGAAATCAAACTGGTATTGTTTTTCCATCATAATTTGTTAAAATTTATATGCAATACAACTATTTGTTTTTTGGTGTACAATTCTTTAAGTTTCAGTACATGCGTAGATTCATGTCACCACCGTAATAATCAAGATACAGAACATTTCCATTATTACAAAATATTTCCTTGTAATCATCTCTTTATAGTCATACTCTTTCTTCTCTTCCACACTTACTTCCCTAGCAACCACTGATCTGGTCTCTGTAGACTTGCGTTTTTCATCACATAAATGAAATAATAGAGAATGAAACCTTTTGAGACTGGCTTCTTTCCCTTTGCATAATGCCTCTGAGATTTGTTCATGTTGTTGAGTGTATCATTTTATTTTATTTTAGATTGCTGACTAATTTTTCACTGTATGGATGTGCCACAGATTATCTGTTCAACTGTTGGAGGTTGTTAGAGTTATTTCCAGTTTTGAGCAATTATGAATGAAACTGCTGTAAACATTCATGCACAAGGTTTTGTTTAAACATAAGTTTTCATTTATCTAGGATAAGTACTTAGGAGTAGAATTGCTTGATCAAACAGTTAAGTGTATATTCAACATTATAAGAGACCTCTAAACTATTTTCCTGAGTAGATGTCACAATTTGCATTCACAATAGCAAATATTAGACTTCAAATTGCTCTGTATTTTTACCAATCATCAGTACTATCAATATGTTTTTATTTTAGCCATTCTAAGAAATGTATAATGGTGTGAAGTGATATCTCTTTGTAGTTTTAGTTTGCATTTGCCCTGTGGGCTATTCAGAAATATGTTATTTGATTTCCAACTATGCCTGAGTATGAATATGTGTGTGTTGGGGGATTTTCCATGCATCTTTTTAAATGATTCTATTAATCCCCCTACACTATGTGTAGACAATTCGTTGATTCTTTTCAATCATTTTAATTTGTTTTAACATTATAACATTATGTGCCCTTGAAAATTATTTGCATTTCTTCTACTGTTGAGTGGAGTGTTCATAAATGACAATTAGTTCCAGTTGATGGATAGTGTTGTTTAATTTTTTAAAACATTTTTGATAATTGCTTTGTCTACTTGTTTTAATTTTTATGAATACATAATGGTTATATATTTGTTCTTTTACTTACCCAGAGAAGATAGTTGAAATCTCCAACTCTAATTTTAATTTCTCCATTTCTCCTTTCAGTTCTATCAGTATTTCCATCACGCATTTTTGAGGCTCTATTGTTTGATACATAATCTAATTGTTATAACTTCTTGGTGAATTGATGCTTTTAATCATTATGTAACGTCACTCTTAATCGCTCACAATTTTTCTTGCTGTGAAGTCTATCTGTTGTTGATATAGTCCTCAAAGTTTCTTAAGATTTGTGCTTTTGTGGTTTATATTTATCTACCTTTTTGCTTTTAAACTATAAATCATTATATTTAAAGTGAATTTCTGGCCAGTTGCAGTGGCTCACACCTGTAATCCCAGCCCTTTGAGAGGCCAAAGTGGGTGGATCACTTGTTGTCAGGATTTCGAGACCAGCCTGGCCAACATGGTGAAACCCCGTTTCTACTAAAAGTACAAAATTAGCTGGGTGTGGTGGCGCAGGCCTGTAGTCCTAACTACTTGGGAGGTTGAGGCAGGAGAATTGCTTGAATCCAGGAGGCAAAGGTTGCAGTGAGCTGAGATCGTGCCATTGCACTCCAGCCTGGGCAACAAGAGCAAAACTCTGTCTCAAAAAAAAAACAGGAATTTCTTGTAAACAACATATAGTTGCTTCTTTTTGTTGTAATTGATTTTATAGTCTGTCTTTTAAGTGAGGTATTAAAACTATTTATATTTAATGTAATCTTTGATACATTTGGAGTGATCCAAACATTTTACTATTTGTTTTATCTTGTTATCTTCTGTGTTCTTGTTTCTCTGTTTCCTACCTACTTTGTTTGGATTGTTTGACTATTTTTTAGTAATCCATTTAAATTTATTTACTGAGTTTTAGCTTTAGCTATTTGTATAGGTATTTAATTGTTGTTCTAGGGATGCCAATGGACATACTTAGATTTTTAGATTCTACTTAGAATTAACATTTGATCACTTCAAGTGGAATATAGAAATCTTACCAGCTTAGGAGTCCCTTTACCTTCTCTGTTTTATGTTGTGATTTTCATTTATATTATGCCTACAAACATTGAAAACTCTGACATAAATTTTGTTCTTGTTATATATATTTTAAAGAAATTAAAAGAAGAAAATGCTGTATTATATTTACCCAGATATTTACCATATCTGTTGTCTTCCCTGCATTCCTGACTTTCGAAATTTCTTCTTTGGTAACATTTTACCTTTTTTCTGAAAAGCTTCATTTAACATTTCTTTTGGAGTAGGTCTCTGGGCAACAAATTTTCTTAGTTTTTCTTCATCTATTAGTTTTATTTTGTTGCTGAATAAGAATATTTTCACTGGTTGTGGGAATTTTAGGTTGACAGTTGACTTCTTTCAGCACTTTAAAATAGTGTTTCTACTGCTTTATGGCTTCTATTGTTTCTGATGGAAACTTAAGAGCTGTTCAAATCATATTTCCCCTGTATGTACTTCATCTTTTTATCTGGCTGCTTTCAAGGTTCTTTCTTGGCCTGTTTTTCAGTAGTTTGATTATGATTTATTTTGGTTTTTGGTTCTACAGTGTCCATTTAATACATTTTTATAGCTCCTGTTTCTCTACTGAGACTTTCTGTTCCACAGTACTTTTTCTTATTTCTTCAAGCATAGTTGTGGTAGCTTCTTTAAAGCCTTTGATATTTTTAACATCTGGGTCATCACAGAGTTAGTGTCTATTGAGTGACTTCCCTTCAATTTCTTGAGATTTTTCACGTGTTTATTTTAAGTAACATTGAATTTAGTCTTCCCACTCTACCATGGGCTCCCTGTGACTGAGTAAGACTGCAAAACCAAGTGGCAAGAATATAGAGAGAAGAAAAAAAGTCAGTGAGGATCTCCGCACCTCTCCCCTCTTCCAAACACAGGTCTTTTGGTCAGAAAAAAAATCCACTGCTTCAGAGGTTTAGGTGCTTTCCTGGCCTCTAGTACTGCCCTAGCACTGTGGGACTTCAAGACTGGAGCTTGTCTGAGGGCAGGGACACAAGAGAAAGAAAAAACCCTACTCTTTCTGTCACATGGAGGCCCCTCTTTTCACTCTCCAAAGTAGATATAAAGTGCTTCTCTTAAAGTTCTTTTTTTTTCAATGCTGATATGCAGATCCGAGATTCGGGCTATATTTGAGTTGAGGCCAGGAAGTTACAACAGAGCAAAACAAAACAAAACACACAAAAAATCTTTGGCAGATTGCTTCTATTTCACATCATGCCATTTTCCCCCAATCTCTCTGCTACTATTTGTTTGTTCCTAATTTTCAGAGAGCTGCTCTATAACCTTGCATTCAATAAGTGAAACAAGATGATATGTCCTAACTCCATCTTATCCAAAAACTAGGTCATCACAATGTTTTAAATCTGAAGAAAGCTACTTGTTAAGAAATACAGTAATGTACAGTATATTAACTTTTATGAATAAATGTATGACATTTAACAATATTCTGTATAGGCTAACAATTTATCAGTTATCACATTAGTAGATTATGAATTGAGTTGCCAGCAATTAAAATGTCTATAAATAAATCTGTGAGATAACAAAGAACAAAAAGGTAGTTTAATCACCAGTTCATAATTCCAGTTAATGTTTGTTAACACCTTACTGTGTAAGTACTTAACCTGAATTTCCACATTTAATCTTCATAATAACCCTGTGAAGTAACTACTATTTTTCACATCTTTCAAGTGTGGAATAGGTGACTCAGAGGAATTCAGTCCATTTTTCAAGAAAATGAAGGGTACAGATCCAGGTTTGTTGGACACTAGTGCAAGTGTGGGTTGCCAATCTTTTTCTTAGAGTCATATTGTGAATATTTTAGGCATTGTCAGCCATGCAATCTCTGTCGTAAATACTCAACTTTGCCATTGCAGTGCAAAAGCAGCCATTTATAAATGAATGGGGGTGATGGTGTTCCAATAGCATCTTATTTATTAAAACAGGCAGCTGTTCTATGGGCTGTAGTTTGCCAATCCCTGCAACAGAGACCAAAGGTCTAGCCACCACTCCCTACTTTTTGTCTCCATGCAAATCATCTTTTTTCTCTTCCAGCCCTATGAAATTGACCTTGCTTTCCATTGTTATAAATGACGAGTGTCAGTTATGATTATATTATTTTATCAGAAATACATGTACTTATTAGAATTTAAATATTTGTTTATTTAAATTGACAAGTAAAAATTGTATATGTTTATAGTGTACAGCATATTTTGAAATATGCATACATTGTAGAATGAGTAAATCAAGCTATTTAACATATACCTTTCCTCACATACTTATCTTTTTTTTTTTGCAGTGAGAATATTTAAAATCTACTGTCTCAGCAATTTTCAAATATACAATATATTGTTATTAACTGTAGTCATTATGATATATAATAGCTCTCTTAGACTTATTCCTTCTAATTTAAATGTTGTCCCTTGACCAATATCTTGCTATTTCCCCTCTGGCCCTTAGCCTATGGTAACCACGATTTTACTATTTCATGGAGTTCAACATGTTTACATTCCACATATGTGAAATCATTAGGTGTTTGTGTTTCTGTGCCTGGCTTATTTCACTCAACATAATGTCCTCCTGATTCATCCATTTTGTCACAAATGACAGAATTTCCTGTTTTTTAAAGCTTAATTGTATATCATTGTGTATATATGCCACATTTTAACATTTTAAAAATTCATTCATCTGTGGGTGGACCATTTGTGTTGTTTCTGTTTCTTGGCTATTTTGAATATTGCTCCAGTGAACATGGGGATGCAAATATCTCTTTGACATATCTATTTCATATTCTCTGGGTCATATGGCAGTGGTAGTTCTATTTTTAATTTTTTGAGGGATCTCCATACTATTTTTTCTGTGACTACTAATTTACATTCCCACTAACAGTATACAAGGACTCCCTTTTCTCTATATTCTCACCAAAACTTTATTTCTTTTATCTTTTCAATAATGTGGTAGAATGTAATTTTTTTTTTGAAATAGGATCTTGCTCTGTTGCCCAGGCTAGAGAGCAGTGGAGCCATCATGGCTCATTGCAGCCTCAACCTCCCAGGCTCAAGCGATCCTCTCACCTCAGCCAACTAGCTGGGACTACAGGTGCAGGCCACCATGCCCAGCTATTTTTTAACTTGTATTTCTGTATAGGCAGGGTCTCACTATATTGCCCAGGTTAGTCTTGAACTCCTGGGCTCATGTGATTCTCTTGCCGTGGCCTTCCAAAGTACTGGGACTACAGGTATAAGTCACTGTGTCTGGCTGAGAATAGGCATTTTAAATTTGAGATTTCTGTCACTTTTTTTTGGCTATTTATTTTTAATTACATCAATTTCCTTTAATTTACTGAATATCCAACTAACCACCTTTGTAGCAAAACACAACCAGCCAGATAATATTTTCAGGAGTGACTGCTGACTTTATTGCCGTCTGAAATTTCAGACAATGCTTATTAACATCAGTACAAAGTTACATTGGAGGTTGATGTTAAGCAAACAGCCAATTCGAATTTTTGCCTTGAGAAATCAGGAAATGGTAACTAGAATGAGGGATTGAGAGAGGGTAAAGACAAATCAGAGAAAATAAAATAAAAGTTAATTCAGTATTTATTTTCCTACAGAAAGTAACAAGAAACATTACTAGACTCAATGTTTTTATTAGATTTTCTAAAAATCAACTCAAGATTGATTAAAGACTTAAACGTAAAACCCAAAACTATAAAAACCCTAGGAGGAAACCTAGGCAATACCATTCAGGACATAGGAATTGGCAAAGATTTCATGTCAAAGATATCAAAAGAAATTGCAACAAAAGCAAAAATTGACAAATTGGGATCTAATTAAACTAAAGTGCTTCTGCACAGCAAAAGAAACTATCAACAGAATAAAGAGACAATCCACAGAATGGGAGAAAATTTTTGCATCTATGCATCTCAGAAAGATCTAATACCTAGCATCTATAAGAAACATAAACAAATTTATAAGAAACAAACAATCTCATTTAAAAGTGGGCAACAGACATGAACAGACACTTTTCATATATGCAACCAACAATCACATAAAAAAGCTCAACATCACTGTTTATTAGAGAAACGCAAATCAAAGCCACAATGAAATACCATCTCACACTAATCAGAATGGCTAGTATTAAGAAGTCAAAAATTAATAAATGCTGGCGAGGTTGTGGAAGAAAAGGAATACTTTTACACTCTTAGTGGGAGTGTAAATTAGTTCAACCATTGTGGAAGATAGTGTGGTGATCCTTCAAAGACCTAAAGGCAGAAATACCATTTAACCAACTAATCCCATTATTGGATATATACCCAAAGGAATATAAATCATTCTATTATAAAGACATATGAACATATGTTCACTGCAGCACTATTCACAATAGCAAAGACATGGAATCAACCCAAATGACCATCAATGATAGACTGGATAAAGAAAATGTGGTACATATACACCATGGAATACTATGTAGCCATAAAAAAGAATGAGATCATACCTTTGCAGGGACATGAATGGAGCAGGAGGCCATACTTCCGCAAACTAATGCAGAAACAAAAAACCAAGTACCACATGTTCTTACTTGTACTTGTAAGTGTGAGGCAACTAAGTGATGAGAACACATGAACACATAGAGAGGAACAATGCACACTGGAGCCTACCAGAGGGTAGAGGGTGAGAGGAGGAAGAGGATCAGGATAAATAACAAATGGATACTAGGCTTAATACCTGGGTGATGAAAAAAAAAATCTATACAACAAACCCTCTTGACACACATTTACCTATGTAACAAATCTGCACATCTTGCATGTGTACCCTTGAACTTAAAAGTTAAAAGAAAATTTTTTTCTAAATCCTATTAATTTAAATATGATGTTTATATCTAACCAATTTATATTCTTAGTTTTCTAAGATTTATAAAATGTATTAAACTTTACCACATTAGTCTGTCTTCTGTGTTTTGGTCTATTTTATTGTATGTTTACTCTTTGAGTTAGAAAACACTTAATATTACATGTCATTCAGTTTTATATATCACATTCCTACAAATCAGGATACGATGGCCTAGATGACTCTCAGCTGTGTAGGAGTGAACTATTGGACTAAGATGTGGGAAGTCCTATAAATCACTTGAATGTTGTAAATGTTCTACATGAAAATATATCTAAAACAACAAAGGAGAAGTACTTTTTTTCATTTTTATCCATATTTTTAAAAATTTGAAGATGTTATTTAATTTAAAGTATGACTTTCCAATGATAAAAAATGCTATTGATTTCTAAGCTGGCTTTAGTATATCCTTTTAATTTCACTGTGCAATGTGTTTGTTAAAAACTTGTTATTTAAAATCAGAATTTAATAATTGCTTTGTATCCAAATTATGAGGCTTCTATTTAGTCTTCAACTATGTCTTTAACATTTTGGTTTTTATGTACCATGATGAGAACTTGAATTTTCAGTGTGTTATTCTTAAGAGGCAGTTTTCACAAATCTACTCTACATACAGATGGTTATGGGAACAGTATTTAGGGAATTTAACAAGAGTCTGACTCATTGGAATTACCATGAAGCAAGGGGAAGAGACCAATCATCAGAGGTGAAGTTTATATTTCATCAGGACTGCGTCTTTGGAGTCAGATAGGACAAGCTGAATCTAAAATCTGTAAGCCGCAAAAATATTGGACTTCCTACAGAAGAGAGTGTTTAATTTAAATAAAAACTCTCAAAGAACAGGTTGACCTCAGATGAGTCAATTCTGTTCTAAAATTGCATAAAAGCTATGATGCATAAAAGCTGCAATTTTCAGACAGACTTCACAGAATTAGCAAAGTGTTCAACATTGAGTTGGAGCACAAAAGTAATTTGTAATTTCTTTCTGGTGTTGTTTCTAAGGAAGAACTATAAAGCAGTTGTTACGAAGAGACCTCACGGTGTATAAAGAAATAAGTGAAAAATTTTAACAGAATTATAGAATGTTCTCAATTATTTTTGCATTTATAATATCTATTTGTAAGGGATATATCATTTAAACCTTAACTGTAATTTGAAAATAAATTTTAACTTACTTTAAATTTCTTGGCTATAGTAAAACTAGTAAGTATATCTCTGGAAATAAAGATAGTAAAAATAGTATTTGAAAACCCTAATGTGCAGACTTCAGATATGTATTCTACATGCCCCAAACTAGATCCAACCATGTTTACTTTTTTATCATGTGGAAATAGAACGTGTAAACCATATATTGGTTTTTCTTCAACTGTGAATGTAAAAATATTTTGGATACCAGATTCTGCAAGCCTCGGTTAGAAAACTTACTGACCAATCTTGAAAGAATGAGTAATTATTGCCATAGTTGTTTTTGAACAGATCCTTTAGCTCACCATCATATTGCACTACCTAGATAAGGAAAAGTTTATTGGATATCTACATATGCAAACAAAAAATTTAGGTTATATCTATTTTAATCTGTATTTTATCATAAAATTTAATATTTACCAGTTCATTTGGTAAGAAAGTCAAAGTACTTTCATAAAATAGTGAAAATACTATTTACAATGCTAAGGCATATTTACTCGTAACTTTGTTACAAGTGTTACACACTTTTGGAAACCTTTGTTCACTTAAGTTGAATCCTATGTTATAAAAGGCAATTAACTTTGCCTACCAATCTTTCAATAATTAACGCAGTGTCATGATCTTTATTCCATAATTTCCCATATACAAGTGGTTAATTAATTAGTAAGAAAGCATCAAAACTTAGTCCTTCATAATCTTACTTGTGGAAATCTGTTAAAAAAAAACATAACTTTAACAATTCATTACTTAAAAGGCAGCACAAATAAGTATTTCTTTGTCAAATAAATCTCATGTATTACTGAAAATGTCATAAATATTTGGCTTTATTTTTTATTTGTAAGGTTTCCTATTCTTACACATTAGCAAACATATATTTTGGTTTCAAATATACTTATTTGTCAATTTTGCTATTTCTCCTAGTAGAATTGCCATGTTTTTAATCATTCACACTGGAAAATAAAGGTCATATTGCTTTTCTAATTTGCCTTCAATCCAATCCCAGGTCTCACCATAAATTGCTTTTTTATAAATCAGTTTTAGGAGAAAATTTCCTGAAGAATCAAAATACTTCCTAATCTCTGATAAAGAGATCTTGTAACTCATTATTTTTTCTCAGTTGGGATAATCCTAAATGCCAGAAAGCATGTAATCACAAGATAACAATTTATATTTCTCACAAATTATAAATGCTCAGTACAAACTTGTGTTATTAATTTTCCATTTTTAAACATATTTTTATTATTTTCTGAAAGTAACATTACCATGCCTGCTTTTTTACCTTTGTTCAGCCTATGATCAATTCTTTGTTCAAAATGCCGGTCATCATCCTACATAACCTTCAAGAACAAAATACAAAATCTGTCTCCTACAGGAAACTGTCCTAATTCCAAACCATGTGGACATTTATGCATGTAACTCTTCTGCCTCTTTTGACCTGAATTTTCATTCGGGCATTATATGTGTCAGTTGCATAAGCATGTATTTTTAAATAATTTTTATATCTTGTTATCTCATTTAGATTATAAACTACTGTAGGACTTCCATCTTCAGTGCCTGGTTTTGTTCACTAATCCTTCTCTGGCAAAGCAGTCCATAATAACCTCTTTAATTAGAATATTTAGTACTTATTTTCTATAGTCTTCATTTGGTCCTCAATTATATTTAATATGCTATTTATTTACTACGTATTATTACCACATTCTTCATATGTTCTTGCTCTATTCCCACTCCTAACTACATTTTAAGTTCCCTGGGAGGAAAAGTTTTTATTCTTAAAATTCCTGAACTGAACTACATATTAATTTGTATATAAAAAGGCACAAAAATACAGCCTGAAGGGCAAAGGGTCAGAAGGTAGAAGATCTGAATTCTAGGTACTTGGTTTAGCCAACCAGCCACTCATGTTGAATAGTCTTTTAATAAACCTTTCTGATTCTTTCCAGAGTAAAGTTGTGGTAGGAGAAGACTGTTAAAAATCTTTTAAAGATGTATTGTTTTTGGAACCTGGGCCATGGGTTTGCCTCTATCTGCAGGGTCCAAATTATTATACTAAGAAATAAAGTAGCTACTTCTGAAAATAGGATGAGAACAAAGGAGACACCCAACTGGAAGCAGCCAGTAGGGTGTTGAATAAGGACACAGATCACATTAAGGTTGCACATTCTTTCAAGATAATATTCTTGTTTGTACTTTGTGCCTTCCAGGAATTGGTTGCCTACCTACTTTGGTAAGCATTGCAAGCACCGGGTAAGCATTCAGAACTCTTCAGAGAAATAGAGCCAACAGGACATGTATATATAGAAAAAAAGAGCCAACAGGACATGTATATATATTTTTTAAGTAATTGCCTTGCTCATATGATTGTGGAGGCTTGTGCAGTCCAAAATCTGCAGGGTTAGGAAATGAAGCTAACCCTGGGAAGAACCCAGGAAGCATTGCAGTTTGAGCCTAAAGGCAATCTGCTGATAGAACTTCTTTTTGCCCAGGGGGAGGTCAGTCTTTATTTTATTAAGGCTTTCAACTGATTGGATAAAGCCTATCTACATTATGGAGAGTAATCTGCTCTATTCAAAGTCTACCAATTTAAAGGTTAATCTCATCTTAAAACACCTCCACAGAAACATCCTGAATAATGTTTGACCAAATCACTGGGTCCATGACCATGCCAAGTCAACACATAAAATTAATCATCATGCATTGATTCTGTCATTTAGGGAAAGAAAGTTTAACTCAAATGGCTTGCTTCTGCTTCAGTTCATGGACAATTTATCAGTCATAATTTGAAACTCAAGAGAGCATAAATTCAGGGTCTTCTCTTTTGTCACTCTCCACAGACTCAGTGTCCTCATCTAGAAAGAGCAGTTACGCTATGATAAATGTGATCTTAGGTTGGATATTTATTTTCATTATCCAACCCTGCCACTTACTAACTGTAGCTTTGAAAAAGTCACTTTATTATTTGTTCTTAAGGCACAAACAAGTAATCAATTATATTAGTAATTAGCATATGTTTATAAGGTGACTTCTCATATAGCTTTTTCTATTAAAAGGCAGCTGCAGAAACCATAGGATCTGATTGTTTTAAGAGCCATAAGGCTTTCAAAACCACGAAGAAGTGCCAAGATATTCATTTAAGTGATAATAGGAGAGATTTTTTTGTCTTTAGTATAAATCTTCTGATGTCATCATTAACATTATATAACATTTATTTGTAAACCTTAGCTTCTACAACATAAAAATGGAAAGAATAACACCTACATCACAAATAGGTTATCATATGAGCCTATATGGAAAATAGTGTGCATATTAACATATTAACCATCACCATTATGAGCTAAATAAAACCTCTCTGCTTACCTAAAATAACTGTTTTGAAGACCATACCCATTCACTCATATTTATCCAGTCATTTAGCAAATATTTACTGAATATCATTGAATGAAGTATTAAACTAAGCTTTTTAAAAACAGTAATGTACTATGAAAATGTAGAGAATTACTTTCAAAGTACTGAATAGATAGTTCATAATCTGTTTATTTACTATCAGCTCTTTGAAATCTCCAGGGGTAAAATGCAGTCTGTTTACATCCCCATCAATATTTCACATTCTTTGTTTCAAGAATGTAATTCAGGAAAGCAGTGAAAGGGCAAATTTTTTCACCTCAGACCAAAAGTATAGCTGGGCATGGGATCAAATAACATTTAATATTAGCAATAGGGCATTACATTGACACTATTAATCCATTTATAAAGGAGTCTTAGGTCAGTTTCCTTAGAAGCTGAAGGGATTCTTGTGGAAGTTATTTATTGAAAGATAGCTCCATTTGAGTGAGAAAAGCAAGTTAGGGCTTGGGGGCAAGAGAGGAAAGGTAAGCAAGGATGTAGTCTTATGTGAAGACCAACTTGAGCCTACCCTGAATCAAAGGAGCCAGCCTGTAAGTCATTAGCGGTTAAGTACACCCTCAGAGGGGAGGGTCATAGCCTCTCAGATATGGCGGTACCTTTTATGAAAAGGACAATTCTTTGGAGAAGTAGTCATATAGATCAGCAGCCAACATTCTCAATAGTAGGGGTGGATATCCCTTCCAGAGCAGGAGATTTTGAAAGGCAACAACAACCTTCACTTCTGAAGGGCCATTAATATTCATAAAAACAACAGAGGCACTGCAAAGGTTTAAGAGCTCTCTTATTTTTGAAGAAATTTCAAAGGAGTTTCAAAGAAAAACTGACAACCACTCTAGTCTTATAACAACAAAATTGTTTGAAAATTAGTGTTCCTTAAAGTCTATTTAAATTCATTTTCTATAAATAAATTCATATAAATGATTTGCATATAACTTAAGGAATGCTAATATTTTAGATAATATTTTGAATCTAGAATTTATTTTCTTATGAAAACATAAACCTTATTATGTTTTGAAAACAGAGCCAGAGGAGATTCTTATTTCTGTTTTGTTGATTATCCGTTAGCTGCTAAGAAACATAAATGTACATAGGCTTAAAAAACTCTGTCTCTTAGGAACAATGAGCAAACAATTGTTAGATTCATGTGATAAAATGAAATAGACAATATGCCAGATGCATACTTTTAATATACATTCTAAGTTAAAAATCAATACATAAATGAATAAAATGGTATGTTTCAATGTAAAAAAATGCAAGCAAGCAATTTTTCTAGAACGATATGTTTGCAAACATAGCATTTGTATAGTTAATTATAGATAACTTTAATTACTTGTGTATATACAACATAAACGAGCTCTGGTTTTTAACTTTTATCCATTTGTTCTTAAAGTAAAACCAAGTAATCAATTATATTAGTAATTAGTATATGCACAAAGGGTGAATTCTCATATAGCTCTTTCCATTAAAGGGCAGCTGCAGAAACCAAATAATCTGATTGCTTTAAGAAGAGCCATAAGGGTTTTACAACTATGAAGAAGTGCCAAGATATTTATTTAGGTGATTGATAATAGAATTTTTCTTTGTCTTTAGTATAATGACATCATCATCATTATACAATATTTATAATATTTTACAACATTTTAAAGCAAATTTTAAAGGCCTTGGGAAGTTGCTATTGTGG
Organism: Sapajus apella; assembly: GCF_009761245.1. Lineage (NCBI taxonomy): Eukaryota > Metazoa > Chordata > Mammalia > Primates > Cebidae > Sapajus > Sapajus apella. The sequence continues at coordinate 20,723,574 of NW_022436943.1, read as the reverse complement.
GAGGGGGAGTGGAGGAAAGGGAAGGAGGGAGGGAGGGGGGAGGGTGAGGGAGGGAGCAGTGGGATGTGGGGAGGGAAAGGAGGCATCTGGAAGATGTTCCCAGTTTCCCAGTTTCCCAATGGCCCAGGTCCTTGGCCTTTCTTACCTCAGGGATGGGGAAAGGGGCCTCAGAGGCACAGTGAGTTTATCTTTGGAATATATATCGTGGACCCAAAGAGTTTAGTGAGAGAAATTTATTAGGCAGAGAGATAGAGAAAAAGAGAGAGAGAGCTCCCAGGCTGCTGTAGGAGGGTATCCAAGTGAGGAATCCCTATAGCTAAGGAGCATGGGGGGCGTTTAACTTTGAAGTTATTCCCACCCCATTCATGTTTTCTTCCAATGAGAGGAGTTCTTTCAAACTTCCACTGGAGTGATTGATCCTGACTCTGATACCGGATTGGCTAATTGGCCCACACCAGAACCCCCTCCTCCTGGGTTTTTTGTTTGTTTTTGTTGTTGTTGTTGTTTTAAAACAAAGAGAAAAAGAAAAATAAATAAAAATAAAATTAAAAAATAAATAATAATAATAATAATAAAAAGAATGAAGTAGAAGAAGAAAGAGGAAGAGGGAGAGAGAACGGAAGTGTTGCTTTATTGCCCAGGCTAGAATGCAGTGCAAAAATGGGTATTGAAAACCTCTTTTATACCAATAATTGTGCTTAATAATGGAGACAGGAAAAAATGAGGGAAGAAAATAACAAACAAGCAGCCAACCAATATTTCATTTAAACCTGGCAGTATTAAACTCACATATATTATTATTAATCCTCCTGTGGTTTTTGAACAAAGAAGCTCACCTGGATTTTTCTACCTAGCCCTCACCAGGAAAAGTTAGACAAAGAACTCTAGATCCCCGAATAGGGACTGGATGAAGGCATGGCATTGAGCAACTCATATTTTTGAAGCCATGCCCCCTGTGAACCCAGTTAGACAAAGAACTCTAGATCCCCGAATAGGGACGTGGATGAAGGCATGGCATTGAGAAACTCATGTTTTTGAAGCCATGCCCCTTGTGAACCCGGAAAGAGAAGTTTGTTTCCTTAACACAGTCCCTCAGTATGATTAATAATAAAGTAAGGGAGAAAGGATTCTTGATAGTTTATCTTTTTTTTGTTGTTTCTTTTCCTCCAAAAGAAAAGATACATCTGAAAACACTTGGCTGTCCTGGAGACAACAGCAAAATTGGACAAAGCTGAAGTGCACAATTCCTCAAAACAGTTCTTGGTATTGATACCTATTCAAATTTTTATAGTTACCCAGCAACATAAAATAAACTAGGAAAAACTGTTTTTCCTCTTACCTCTGTATCTAAATCTCTGTTTTATGAGGATTAAGTTAGACTATAAATATATAACAATTCCCCTTACCCCTTCTTTTCTCTCAAAAAAAAAATTGCTTTAGATAAAATTATTTCTCTTATATAAATTTAGAGATTGATGGTCCAGATGCAAGAGATCCATGCTTCTTCAGTTTTTTAGCTCTCCTATGAATGGACTCTATTCCCGAAGTCACCTTATGGTCCAAGATGGCTATTCCAGCTCTAGGTATCATGCCCAAATGCCAGCTAACAAAAGAGAACAAAAAGAAGGAGGATGGCTCATCCCCCTTGTTTTTTAAAGATGCTTAAAAATTATGCACATGGAAGTTATGAATTCTTAGTCACCTGGACTACTTAGTTGCAAGATAGGCTGGGGAGTATCATTTTTATTCCACAGCCATATGCTCAGCTAAAATATCAGTAATACTATTCTGAGTAAAACAGAACACCTGGTGGCCTCTTCAGATCCTCCCATCTCTGTTCTGTGTTCCCTACTGTTCAGGCCTCCAGTGGACTCATGCTGTGTCCTGGTCACACAGATCAGAGCCGTTCTCCCACACCAATCTATCTGTATCCCTTTCTCCAGGCCTAATGCCAATCTTCTGCTGCAGTGTCAGATGCACCACAAATCTAGTTACAAAATAAATGTGTTTCAAATTAAGATACGAATGGCTAAATATGTAGAATCATCCAACGGGGAATTTTGTCTTTAAAACTAGAAATACATTTTTTATATTTTGTCTATGCATTCCCAATCCAAACTGGTTGATTTTTTAGAGCAAGTACAATTAATGAAATGGCATTACTACAAATTATCTAGACACCAACCACATTTCCTTGTCAATATCAACCCTTTTGCTTCAACCATCATTAGTCATACATATCTGTGTTTGGTGGATTCAGCAATACAAAGAACAACAAAACTTGTCACTGGAATGTATCATAAAGATTTCAAATGCAGAATTCATGGCTTATCAATGGTTCTTATTGAATAAACAGAAAACAGAAGAAAAAAAGCTAAAATTTTTTTTCTTGATATGAAACTATACTTTTATTCTTGGTCAATACCATCTTATTTAATAATAATTCGGTTGAATACAATTCGCTAATATCTTTTTTAGGACTTTTGTATATATAATGTTAGAATACAGACAATCCTATCATTTTTCATATATTAATTTTATATTGTTTGGAATCAAGGTTATACTAATCTTAAAAAATTTTGAGTTTTTCCTCTTTTTAAATTTTATTGAAAATCTGGACACAATAAAAATTATCCAGAAGTTTGGTAAAAGTCACCTGTAAATCTTTCTCCATCTGGGGCATTAAAGTGACAAGCTATCTTTACTATTTGAATTTATTAACAGTTTTCATACTACTCAAGTTTCTTGTCACAATTTTTAATTTTATCCAGAAAGATATCCATTTCCTCTGAGTTTTTATATTTATAGAAACAAAGCTGTTCAAAATATCATTGTATTTGTAATTCTGTGGTGTCTATATTTACTTCCTCTGTTTAGAGATAGTTTAGGAAAAACTGACTAATTATAGGCAGAAGAATACAGTTGATTTCAAACACATATAATATACAAAGGTGATTCCTGGTAGATTGAAAACCTAACTAAGAAAGATAAAACAGATAACACTAATACAAAAACATGAGAAAATACCATCAATAATCTAGAAGTGAAGAAAACTTTAATAAAAAATGCACAATTCATAAAGAAAATATATTGACAGATTTTATAGAATTAATGTTATGGGCTTCTATTCAGTGAAAGAAATCGAAGACAAAATTATCAAGTATTTGGCAAACTGGAAAAATATTTTTTAAATAATTAAAATTATGAGGGGTCAACATCTAGAGTATACAAGGAATTTATATGTCCATAAGAAAAAGATAAGAATTTCAATATACAAATGGGTAAAACCAGGCAATTCATTGAAAGCCAAATCTGAATTAGCAAGTATATGAAGAAAAGATTAACTCTTGATTCAAAAATCAGAGCTAAGTCAACTATTACTGAGACATAGAAAGATGGGCCCTCTGTACTGCTCATGAGAATGTACACTGGTATAGCAATTGTAGAGAGAAATCTGGGTGCTTAGTGGAAGTGAATAGGATCCAGTAATTTATCCCAAGGATGCATCCCAGAGAAACTTGAGCCCAGGTTCATAAGGGGACAGGCACAAAGATGTGCATTGTAGCAGCAGGTTAGAGGCAACTCGGTGCCCATCAATACAGAAATGAGTAAGTAAAATGTGGTGGTGTAGGCATACAGTAAAATACTATTATCCAACATCCAGAAGCAATAAACTTGTATTTCATACAGTGACATGGGTGTATCGCTGAATTAATGATAAAAAGTTAACATTAAATGAAAAAATAAAATAAAATAAAATTAATTAAAATTTAAAAATTGCAAACAGAATGAAAGCCATAGAATAATGTCATTTATGTAAATTTAAAACAGGTGCATATACAAAACAGCACCATATGTGTTTCAAAGAATCACACATATCCAAAGACATCTGTACGTAATAGAATTGTGCCTATAGTGAGGAAGCTGGTAAATTAAATGAAAATGGGGGATGAATGAAAAACAATAAAAAGAAAATAAAAGAGATACCTTTGCATGGATAGTTGAGGTACGTGCTGGGTTTTAGCGAGTATCATTAACTCAACACCTGGCTTAAAAAGATATACATTATATAGCCATAATGTGTGTGCTCTGTAATATAAAGAAGAACAAATGCTACACATGAACCAAAATATATACAAATATTCTCCTTGGTTCTTTAGATGGTTCCAAAACATGCCAGGCTTGTATCATTTTCTTAAGGAAGATTATGCCATTGTCCCATAATCTTCAGTGATCTCTACCTATCTTATGACACTCTTCAAGACACAATTTAAGTTCTACATCTATAAAACCTTTAAAATTTTTTCATTCATGTAAATGACTTCCTGAAACCAATTGCTTTTGTAAGCTGTACCACAACATCTAAAACTTACCACCATTAACCCTCTCTTGCCCTGTATTATGTCTTGCTCAGGGTTTCTTTTACTAGATGTTAACTTTCTTTTTTTTTTTTTTTTTTTTTTTTTTTT